>NC_056731.1:1458782541-1458909334 GCF_019279795.1 Protopterus annectens | reverse complement strand
TGTTAGACACCGCCACCACTCCTTGACAACCATTGCGCTGGGGTTGCAGCTTTACATACATACTATGGTGTGTGGTGGCTGTGCAGCTGATTTGTGTTCTACTGCTCTTTTAGGACATTGTCATATTATTTCATTGCTTTACAACTTCTGTGCACATATCCGGGGTCTGCTATTCTTTCTACATACGTGCCATTTATGTCATTTTTACATTTTGTGCATATTTCCTTTGGACATTCTCGGTGCCTTTCCACATTGGCATATTGCACCTATATGATACCTGACTTTGACAGCCTTCCATTACTCCTCCGGTATGTTTGGGTAAATGTAAACCGTTTTTTTTGGTTTACATTGCCGTGTCTACCTTCGCCTCGCCGCCGTGGATCGCTATTTGCCCTCATTTGCATGGTGCAATACCGCACACAGTGTGTTTTGCATACCCTCGCCCGGCGAGACGGTCCGGCGCACGCCGGTAGTGCACGTGGAATTCATTCATACCTGAATCGCTAAGCAGCCATATTTGGCGTTATAACGCCGACGCTATGCTGGCGCCTGGCGCAAGGTTCATGAATCCCGGGGTAAGTCTTTAATACAGTGGTAAGAATATGTGAAAATCTGGAAAGAGGAAATTTTTCTATTTAAATAGGGAATTTGAGAAGAGGGTGTAATTCCATGTATGCAAAAATCTTTTAATAACCAGATAAAACTATTAGGGACTATTTATTTATGACTGGTTGTGATATATTTTGTATTTACTAATAATATTTCTTATATTTGCTTCAATTTTGAATCACAAGATGAGCCTTTCTACAATGCTATAACTTTTACAATAGTTGAAGTAGAGTACAATTGAATATCAGGGAATCCTATTCCACCTTTATCCTAGCCTTTTCTGTGACAATCAAATAACACTCTTGGTTTATTAGGATGCCAAAAACGTTAAGTAGAATATTATTTATCTTCTTCTTCATCAGTTTTTTCATCAAGATAGTACTAAACGTTATAAGACAAACAACATTTTAGGGAAAATTATAATCTTAAGTATTAAACATTCATCCACAGAAAGGAATAATGTGTTTCAATGTGTGACTAAGCTTAAAATTTTATCAAAGACCTATAGAAAGTTTGTTTGTGTCATTTCTTCACTATTAGACATAATGGTTGCAAGAAGGTATTTCATTTTATTGATATTCCAATTGAACTTGGAATATTTTTGTATTTTTTTTATTTTTTATTAATTAATAATGTACTTGTTTTATTATGATTAAATCTAAAGTTTGAGACTTCTTCAAACGCACTCAAAGAACCAATTATATGGTCTAATGAATTCTGTACATTTCCTATTGTTAGTAAAATATCATCAGAAAAGAGTTGAATCTTTAGTTCAAAATCTTCTTTTATTTTGGTTCATAGGTTGGTACTAGGCTATTGGCCCTAGGGCCTATACAAGCCAAGCCATAACTATTCCCTGGATATTTCTTCCCACAATATTTACTTCCCTCGACCCCTGTCTAGCAGGGCAACTGACATGATCCCCAGGATGAATATTCTATCTCTCATCCGATCGTCAAGATTCCTTTTGAAGAGGGCCAACGAGGCATTCTGCTTGACATGTTTGGGCAGTCTATTCCAGAGTAGGGGGAGTTTCTGAGTCAGGAACCTATCCCTCTAGCATGTTTTGTTCATTGTGATGACAAGATTTAGATCCCTGGAGCGTGTGGCTCTGAGGGATTGGGATTTCTTTAAGTGAAGCATGTCCAACAGCTTAGGGTTTGACATGGCCGTGTTTGTTAAGCAGAGATCACCTCTGAGTAGACGATATGCCACAGAGTATAGTTAGAGTTTTTTTAGACAGTCAGCATAGGGCATCTGCTTTAGGACTGTGATTCTTTTAGTGAGGTATTTCTGTGGCATTTTGAGCTGTTGCACATGTCTTGTGAGGTACATACCAAATAGGGCATTATACTCTATAATGGGTCTAATGAGGGATGAGTACAGTGGGACAATGACCTCCTTTTTTTGGATGAAAATCCCTTAGTGATGAGGTGTGCCACATAGCAGGATTTCCTGACTAATGTTGCAATGTGATTATCAAAGGTGAGACCACTGTCCACCTGCACCCCTAAGTCTCTCATCACACTTTTGATGTTTAGTGTATTGCCAACAATGTGGTAATGAACGGGTACATGTTTTATTCCAAAGGGGATAACTATGCATTTCTTGGCATTAAGCTTAAGCCCATGGCTCTGGCACTAAGCATCTGTTTCTGTAACGCCCTTTTATAGAATATCCACATCATTTGGGGATTCAATAATGGCTCCCAGTTTGCAGTCATCTGCGAACTTTGTTAGCCAGAGTCCCTTAGTGTTGGCCTGTACTTCAGAGAGGTATATGCCAAACAAGAGCAATCCCAGGACTGAACCCTGAGGTACTCCACTTGTTACTTGTCTGGAGCTGGATTTGGAGTCGGCTACTTTTACAGTCTGGGTTATGTCAGTAAGCCAGTTGGCAACCCATCGAATGACTTGGGGATTTATGCCCAGCTTAGTAAGTTTATCTATGATTCCAGAGTGGGGGGTGGTGTAAAAGGCCTTGGCAGGGTCCAAATAGGCTGTGTGGACTGCCTTACCCTTGTCCTCAGCTCTGGAGACTGGTTAGAAGAAGTCTATCAGGTTCAGAAGACAAGATTGGCCCTTCATGAACCCAAACTGGGTGGGGTCCAGTGTTTGAAGGTTGCCAATGTCTTTGTTTATAAGTTCCATGATAATGTGTTACATGCCCTTGCAGATCAGGCTCGTCAGACTGATGGGATAGTAGTACCTGGAATCCAAGGTCGATCCCCCTTTGTGGAGTGGGATAACTGTAGATATGTGCCACTCGGGGCACGAAGTCTGAGGTGAGGCTATGATTAAACATGACACTTAGGTGAGGTGCCAGTTCATTTTGTAGTTCATGTAGTACACAGCCCGGGATGTCATCTGGTTCCATGGATGCTGTATTCTTAGCTTTAAAGAGTGCGGTTTCTACCTGTGTGGCTGTGCTTACCAAAATTCGGCAATCTTTTAGTATTGAGATGGGCCATTTAGGGGGTGAGAGGGGTGTGAAGTTGGCACTAAATTGATCTGCCAGGATATTGGCAATATCCTTGGGATCAGTATATTTAATGCCATTCTGTTGTAGCTTAGAGCAGATCTGAGCATTGCAATTTAGATTCTTGACATAACTATAGAATGCCTTGCGGTTGTCGTTGGAATCTTTGGCAATTTTATTTTTGTAACTAGCTTTTGAGGATTTTATGAGGGATCTCAGCTTCTTACTGAGGCTGGTAAGAGAGTTTTTTGCATCCTGGGATTTTCCTCTTTTCTGCAAAAGTTTCTTCCTCCTTTTGTATAGTTTGTTTATAGCAGGGGGACCACCAGATGGGCTTCCTTTTTTTGGAGGAGAGTATCTTGGTTCTATTTGGGATGGCACGATTCATGTACGAGTGGATGTGCTCATACAGTGCCTTGGTGTAGGATTCAGCAGTTGAACTTTCAGATCCTGTCTGCATGTGTGTTATGAAGTTTGTCACTTCTGACTTGAGTAGCATGAAGTTGGCTTTGGAGCAGTTTTTTTACAGAGGTTTCCTTACTGGGGGGTGGGAGTGGGATGTCAATGAGTGGGTGACAACTGGTGTGGAGAATCTATCTCCCATGTTGGTAATGAACAGGTCTAGGATATTGGAGCCCCTGGTGGGACAATGGATTAGTTGATCCAGGGCAATGGAATTTATGAATTCCAAGAACCATTGGGAAAAGGTGTTGGTTCCTGAGTAGTTTTCCCAGTTAATGGCAGGGTAGTTGAAATCACCCAGTATTAGGGTGTTTGGTTGTATCTTAATATTTTCCAGTATGTTTAGAAAGGTGTAGTGAGAATATTGGGGCATGGTGGGGGATCTGTAGCAAGCTACAGTTTGAATTGCAGTCTTACCTAGTGTTAGTTGCACCTGGAGAATTTCAGATGCATTGTGTTGGGCAACTAGCCTGGAGGTGTGAATATCCTTGGTGAAAATGGACACTCCTCCACCTTTAGTGTTTTGGTCTTGGTTTTGTGGCCGAAAAGTGTGGTAAGAGTTGTAGCTTGGTATTGCAGGGGTGCTCTCTGGATCCTTGAACCACTTCTCAGATACTACACAGATATCGATGTTCTCCATTTTTAGGAGTGCCTCGAGAGAGTGCATTTTGAGGTTTAGACTTCTAGCATTGAGTAGCCTTACCTTCAGATTTTGCATGCTTGTATCTGTTACGGTGGTGGTTTTGTCCTTTGAACCCTTCCTAAAAAAGGCACCATAGGGGTGGCAAGAGCTTTAGCCAGTAACCTGAATCCCAGGGGTGACAGGTGCAGACCATCTCTGAAAAAGCATCTTGGTTTGTCGAGCATGTCTTCCCAGGCAGACAGATACTGGATCCCCTTTGAATGACATCAGAAGCTTAGCCAATTGTTGAAGTCAATCATTTTGTCCTTATACTGTGGTATCATTCTGGATAAAGGCAGGATGCTACTCAGGGCTAGGGTCATACCTGCCTGGGCCACATGATCCAAGAGCTCTTCAATGTTTCTTTTCATGTAGTCCAGGGAGGTACGTCTCAAGTCATTCACTCCAACATGGACAATGACAGAGTCGCATTTGTACTTGTTGTAGAGTGACTTGAGTGCATGTGTTATGTGGCAGATCCTGGCACCCGACAGGCAGCTGACTGTAATTTTCTCCTTGTTCAGCCTGGTGAGTGGGAGATCAGTGTGCCTGACTATAGAGTCACCTATGACTAAAGTGTTGGGTACACTGTCTTGCCTTAGGGGCTGTTGTTGGGTGGCACACTGGTGTTGGGAGCTATGTGTCACTTTGATTGTGACTGGTGTTTGCATTTCAGCTTCGGAGGTCCTTGTTTCTTGGGCAGGTTAATGTTAAGGGCCTCTGCATATGTGGGTTTAGTGTTCTATGTGTGGGTGTTGATGGTGTGGGTTTTGAAGGGCTATGAGTTGCTTGAGGTGTAGTGCAGGTGTTAACCTTCTCCTCTTAACTGTCTAGCACAATCATAGTCAGAGAGAGCTTTGCTTCTAGTTTGGCTATGTAAGTGCATCTCTCGCAGGTTGTAGTGTTGGGTGGTAGGAGGAGAGGGTTGTCTGTGTACATGAGGCAGTTGTCGCAATGCCCCAGTATGCCCATATTCACCAGGTGGACAGGAGAAATCACCGGAAGCTGACCCTTGGACATGCCTGTTTAGATGCTTTTTTTGTAAAGTACAAGAGCTGTTTTCCCTTACCTTTGCAAGGTACTTTGCAATTATAGGCTGTTTAGTGCCTACAATTAATTTCCCATTTTTGACAAGGAGAATTGAGTGCCTGTATCAGTTTCAGGCTCCCTAGAGCTTTCCAGCAGGTTCCAGAGCAAGTGCTAGTCACAGGGGTTCAGATTTTAGTGCTACTACTGAGAAACCAGCTAGTTCTAAGGTAAAATTTGAAGTGCAAACTTTCTGGCACCCGGAATAGTTTAACTGTAGCCCCACTGTGTTGAATGATGCAAATTTTGACACCATTAATGTTCTTATTGGATCTAGCACTATTAGCAAAGGATTCTAGAGCTAATGTAGAAAGTAAAGGTGATGATGGACAGTCTTCTTTTGTGCCTTTTTGTAATTTAAAGGAATTAGAAAGAAAATAACCTGTTTTAACATAAGCACAAGAATTATTGTATAACTTAGAAATTAATGCAATTAGCTCAGGTGAGAAATTATACACTTTTAAGTGTTTTAAACATGTACAACCAACTGAGTAAAAATCCGTATCTGTATCAAGACTAATGATATAAAATTATTTTTTATTTTTATTTGCATAATCTATTAATGTATGCATTCTTATTATATTATCCTGTACTTGTCAATTTAAAATAAACATAGTTTGATCATTGTTAATTAGTTTAGGTACAAGTAGATCAATTCTGTTATGTAAAATGGAGATAAACATCTTATAGCCCACATTTAAATGTCAAATGGGTCTCTATGATGAGTACTTTGCAGGATCCGTGTCTTATTTTAAAATAGGTGGCATAAGGGAATATTTCCATGATGGGGAAACTTCAGCATTTGTTTTTATTTCTCTGTAGACCTTATTAATATTTTAACTGATCAGCTGGTATTTTTTATATAGTTGTGGCATAAGGCCACCTAAGCCTGACACCTTATTATTTGTTTAACTTTTTTAATTGATCTTTTATTTCTGTTAAAGTGAATGGTCTATTATTTTATTTGTTCACTTGTTATTTTATTATTTATATTATCCCTTAGAAGAGTTTCAACTATAATATTATTTAGGTTATTTGCATTATTATTTATATTTTCATAAAATGTAAAACCCTCAAGAACACCTTTAATATCTGTTCTTCTTTCTTTTTTAATTATTTATATGTGTTATAATTTCTTTGCTATGATTTAGTTTATTTTCTTTGATCTAAGAGCATGTTTATGCAAGCTTAAAGGGTTCATTTTCTTTGATCTAAGAGCATGTTTATGCAAGCTTAAAGGGTTTACTGAATATGCCTGAAGTTTGAGTTTTTCTAGGTTTATTGAGACTTTATGATTTAGAATTTCAGTATATTTTGTGTTTAAGTTTTTAAGTTCAGACTGACTCGTTATGTCATTTGGTTTTAAATAACTTTACTGTATCTATTTTGGATTGCAGTGTATTTAGTTATTTGTCCAATTCTCTTGTTTTACTAATATACCAACTTGTAACTCTTCCATTTAAGCTAGTCTTTAATGAATCCCAGAGAGGAATATCAGATATGTCACCATTCATGTATATTTCTAAGAATTTTTTTTTTTTAATTTTTTTAACATACCAATCCTGAAATCCTTTTATTTTAATAATGTACACTGGTAATCTCCTGTGATATATTAAATTGTCATTTTTTAAATAATATTAAAGATTATAACATTATGGTCCAATAATGGGCATGAAACTATTGAAACTTCTCTTATACTTGATAACAGATTGTTTAAGACAAGAATTTCATCAATATATGTTTGTGTTCCATATCTATATGAATAGTGGATAAATTGAAGTGAGTTTGTTTTCCTTACCTTATATATATATATATATATATATATATATATATATATATATATAAATATATATTAATTTATTTTAGTTTACATTTGTTAACCAGGAAATTCCAACTGGACCAGGTCCATTTACAGTGGAGGCCTGGGGAGAAAAGCTCTGAAACATTGTTACAAAAAAAAAAAAAACAAGAGAAACAAATTTATACAGTGTTATACAAAAGTCATTAAATAATATAACATGGTGTTCGATATTTTGCCAAGCAAACACTGAAAATATATAAAATAAATTGGAAAAAGACATTTTCCAGGAAAAACGGTCAAGGATTCCATTTAATGTATAGGTGTATAATGATTGTGACAAAAAGAGAAGCAATCGCCCGTTATGAGAAGTAGCAACTAATAGCCAGAGTTATTGGCTGGGTTTAATACTGTAGAGGGTTAAAGTGAGTAGCTTGGAAGTTGGAAAAAGAAGGGGGGAGATGGGAGAGTAAAGGTTAAGTGATACAAGGACATAACCATGTGTTTAGTAGATGTGATATGAGGGAGTTTTTGAATTGTGGGGTGGTATAGGCAGTAGTCAGAGAATGGGGGAGGGTATTCCAGTTTTTAACAATGGTGTGGGAAAAGTGCTCTGCCTGCAGTATTGTTTGCCCTGGAGATGCAGAAGAGAGATTTCTCACTAGATCAGAGATGCCGATTTTCCAGTTTAATGGGTAAGAAGATTGGTTATAGATGGGGTTTATTCAGGGTACTTAAGGATGTTATATGCAGTAACTAGCTGGTGGTAGTTAAGTGGTTGTGGTAACTCTAACCATTTTAGTTCTTTTAGTGCAACACAGTGATGTGTTCTGTAACTAGAGTTTGTAGCAAACTTGGCTATCTTATTGTAACAGGATTCTAGCTTGTTTAGGTCAGTTTTTCTAATATGCATGAAAATAGGTGCTGCGTACAGTAGTGTGGACAGAAGGTAACTCCGGGCAAGGGTGACTCTTGCTTGGTGTGAGAGAAAGTTGTTGTGCCTATATAGTGCTCCCATTTTTTTGTGAACCAATTTGATGGTTTGAGAGATGTGGATATCAAAGTGAAGATTGTTGTCAATTTCAATACCAAGAAGATGTATGTATATGTATGTATATATATATATATATATATATATATATATATATATATATATATATATATATACTTTAAATTCATTAGATTCACAACATTTGTTAAGGGTTTGGCTGAAGATATGATTCTCTGTTTTCTATCTGCAGTGGAATATTTGTCTGATAAACTACAATTAAAATCACCAGCCATTATGACTTCACCTTTCAATGTAATAGGCAGTAGTGTTTAAGTAATGATTTGCATCTTTGGGTCCAACTCCTGGAATCCAGTAAGAGTGCACCAGAGTATATAGTTTTCTGTTGCACTGAATTATAACAATGCTTAATATACCATTTTATCAACATGGGTATCCTTTACTTTAGGCATTGCTGATGATTTCTTCCACAAAATGAGGGTGCCTCTTCTTTTAGCTCAAAAGCCAGAACCTGCTAAAAACAAGCAATTCCTTAATGAAAGTTTATTTGCATGTTTATTATGTGAATATGTTTCCTGTAAAAATACTATTTGAAGTTTATGTAATTGCAAGAATTTGAACAGACTCCCTCTCTTTACTAGATTTTTCAATCCATTAATACTAAAGAGATATGCATTTAAAATCAGACATTTATTTAAAAGAGAAAAAATACAGGTATATTGAAATAACATATATGTAAAGAACTTGTCATATACTTTGAATATAACAGTATGAAATGTTCAGCTATGGACAAAATGTTTGCATCAAATAAAAACATTACCTAATGATATGAAATAACCCTAAAGCATTCTACCATGGAATAATGTATTCCTAGTTTGTTGAAAAAGATGAACAAACTACCTCTCAAACTCTCCATTAGACTAAGAAAGCTTAGGTCATGCTTCTGATTCATATTAATGTGTTTTTTCTTTTTAGTATGCATCATCTTAAAAAAGCCCATCAGTGAGAATCTTTATTATAAGCTGACCAAACTGAATATCTCTGTAATCATCTTTCCCTGTACCTCACATTATCTCCCTGGTCTACTGTATAGAGGAAGTCAGTTGTTGTTTCCATATTTATTAATTTATAGGTCAGATGATTTATATTTTTTTTCTATTTTATTTAGTATGTATAAAGTTATTCATAGGATCATAAGTTCATAAATTGTACAAGGCTAACAGCCCTTGTAGGCCATTTCAAGCCCAGCCAATTACTCCTTGTGATAATCATTCCCTGCACCTTGTGCCTATAAGGTGAAAACTTTGACCAGTATGTTCACCTCTTACCCTCATAGACATGTTTATATTCTTTAGCTACATACATATTTACTTATTCTGATCTCTTTCTATTTATGTGGGTATACCATGTCTTGTGCTATTACTATATTCCAATGTTTTATAGTTTAGCTGTAATCCTAGTGCAGAATATTATGTAATAGAACATTTATGTTTACCTTTATATAACCGGTACTCTCTAATCTAGTACTACTGTTAGAATCAGTACTATTTTTTCCTTAAATATTTAAAATCCCTCTCAGTTTTGACTATATCATAACCGTCATGTTGTTGGCACATTGCAAGGTAGACAATTCCAGCTGTTTCACAATTAAATTTTCCCTTTTATTTTATATTGTATGTCACAGATGCTAAACTCATTGCCCGCTCTGATACGCTTACAATAACCACACCATCCACACTTCTTTATACCCCAATGGACATGATTCACTAGGTGTTGTCTTTCTAAAATGTTTTTTAGATTTGGGCCTTTTTTTGTATATTATATGTGGCCTTTCACCTAAACTTCTAGATGTGGCATTGTCTTCCCTTAGGAATGTCCAATATTTAACCAAAATATTTCTTATTTCGGGAGCATCCATTGAAAACATCGTAAGGAAACTCGGGCAGTATTTGGCATCAGTATTTTAATCAGCCTTAGACCTGCTTTGTGGAATGTTATCTAAATGATCTTCCCTATGTCCTTTCCAGCTGGACTGGAATTGTCTACCTTGCAATGTGCCAACAATGTGATGGTTATTATATAGACAAAACTGAGAGGGCATTCAAACAAAGAGTTTATGAATATCTATATCATATTGATAAAGGAAGTCCTACGAATGCATTAGTCAAGCACATAGCTATTAACCCCACATATAAGTTTGTTTTTACTATCATTGAGCAGGTTAGTAAGAACATCAGAGGAGGGCCATGGGAGCTAAAACTAGAAGAATCCGAATTGTTGTGGCAGCTAAGGATGAATGCTAATGCCCCACCAGGGCTTAACGAATATTGCTCTATTAAATATATGCTGAGGTTAAAATCTTTGGCGAGATACTTTTTTAACATAGACTGACGTGTATGAAGTCAGTAATTTATGTTAAAAATAAGATGAGCACATATGTCCAAGAAAAGTCTTTTTATGATTGTTCACAATTTTAATGCTTAGTTGTGGCTTTCTAAAAGACAGAAGTTGTTTTTACAGAATATTTACAAAAATTATGTATGGTTTTATAATAATAGGACTGCAACTTTAAATCAAGGTTTCTTAACTAATTGAATTCCTAATTCTATAATTAATGGCTTTTGTAATGGTGATGGTTCTTGAGAAATGTTTGTCTGATGAAGTTCATTGTGGATTGTGAATGAACGAAAGCGCTAACAATAAATTTTGTGATATTTGGAACTCTCTCCTGGCATCATTTGTTTTAGTTGATTGAACTTTTACTTTGTTTTTTTGGAAATTAGTCTTTGTCAGACCTGTACCAAAAGATGACAGACCCTCCTTAGTCTCCCAATTCTATCCAATCTCAATACTTTCTAAACCTTGAAAAAATAATTTACAACCAACTTACAGCTCATCGCCAAACGACACTCAATTTCTCTAAAGGAGCATGGCTGTGGGGCAGATAGTAGTACTACTATCCCTGTTCTCCAGACACTCACTTATGACATCTTCACTAATAAGATGAAAGTAACCTCACTGGTGTTGGATTTGTTGACCTTACCTGGGCCTTTGACTTAGCTGACCACTCTATCCTATTAACCCATTTACAAGATATTAGTATACACTTTGAATTTAACAAATGGTTCAAATATTTCCTGACCAGCCAGTCCCAGTCCTTCACAGTTAAAACTATTTCTGCCTTTTCAGATACAGCCTGAGTCTTCAGGGATTATTTCTTCCACCAATACTTTGCATACCTTATCTACAACGCTTCCTTTATGTAAGAATTGATAGGACTGCAGAATACTGGAATTAACTGGAAATAACTAAAATGAGACTGGAATGAATGTCTTTATCTTTTTATTACCCATAACTGTGCTGAACAGGTACCAGTCCCTCTTTTATGTGCCAAATTTTCTTGTACCTTTCAGAATAAAAGTCTGCATACGGTGTAGTTTGATTAAGAATGTTTGATTGTATGCAGTGGAGGTAGATGTCAACAATATCCTTATCAAATCTTAATGTCTATAGCTTCTCCACTCATTACACTCTTCATAAATTCGATACTCAGAATGTGAAATCTTAGTGTCTCCAGTAGCAGTGATGATAAACTGAAATAGAGTAATTATGTCTGTAGCTTCTGCACTCGTATTCCTTTCCTCCTGAATAATGTAAGTAATATTCGGGAGTGCAGGATGTTTGACCTGACTTCTGCACTCAGTCTCATGTGCCTGTAGCAAACTTCTAAGGACTGCACTGCAATGACTGTCTTTATGCCAATCCTAACAAACTAACTGTGTGTGAACTATCTCCTAATAATATCAAAACCTGTAGTTTTCCACATGCCTCTTTAATCTTGGTTCCCAAGCCTCAAACCATCTAAACAACATCTGTTGTACTTAATGTACTGCACATCCTATTAGCACATTTTATTGTTATCAGTAGTCTTGACTGAAGGCTATTTTCACTGATTCAAAGTGTATTCACTGAAACTGCATACAAAATGTGAATGCTGCTTTAATTTGGCTAAAATTCTAGACTTATGGAAAGAGAATATGGTATTTTCTCTAGAAAACTACATTTAAATGAAACCTGATCTTACACCTTACACTAATAGCATGGTTATCTATAGGTTGAACCCTTCTCATGACATCATTCAAAATCAAGTTCAAGTTGGTTTTCTACTGATAATTAATTTTGTTAAAAAAAAAAAAACTTCTCAACACTAAAAGAAAAAAAAGTCATGCTGTTTGGCAGAAAGAAAAGACTCAGTAAAGCAGCAATCCTTTCCAGACCAACAGCGTAGACAACGACCTAAATGAAAGCACCACATTATTTAGATATCTTGGCATTTGGCTTGACCAGTCTTTCAACCTCCAATACCACATTCAGAAAGTCAGATTCAAAGTCAACTACCTCCTATTTTGGGCCTAAAAGATTTCTCATTTCCTCTCATGGCCTGCTAGTGCATCCTTACGCAATGGTGTCCTAGTTACACAACTAAAACATGGCCTACCCCTCTTTGCCACTGTCTTGCAAATAGCAATACCAGCTTATAATCTCTTTCAAATAAAATCGGTCATTTCATCACCAACTTCTGTTAGCATGAAAATAACTAGTACTGCATGGAAAAGACAAATTGTTTTCCCATTGAAGGCTGGGTTGGCCTCCTTCTTACTTCCCTTCTCTTCAAACTCCTACACCAATAGCCACAGTCATCCCTAATTATGTGACTATTTGCAACCATCCAACACTACAACCCAAGACATCAATCCACTAATGGCCCTACTGTCACAAATACAACTACTCTCATAACTCTGTCCACTAAACTTCATTCCACTGATCACAGCTTCTATGGTTTTGCCTCTAAACTGTGGCAGTCATTGCCACTTGAACTTACTGAAATCAGTGACAACAATCAGTTCAGATATCAGTTCAAACAATACCTAACTGAACAGTATAGGTGTACATGTCAGAACACAGGCCATGTCACTTAATTCCCATGGTTGCATTATTATATTCATCACAGAAAACCTTGACTGCTTAAACACCTCACCTCTCCAACTGCTATACACATCCTGACTGCTTTCCTATCTGTCCCTTTCAGTCCCTACTATACATGTAATATCTACTTCTCCTGTTAACTTTTCTATTTTACCTCTTAGTATTCTACAATTTCACCTCTCTTCACTGCTAACATTTCCCTATGTATGTGAATATACTATGTACATTGTTTTGTCTGGACCACATTTACCTGACCTATAACACCTGTATTATGCATTTTATACTCCTGATCCTACCTCTCTTTAAACCTTCCTGTATATTTGTATATTTTACCAACATTAGTCAACATGACAAAATCACCTAGAGTCAAGTTTTACAGTGTTGAGTGACTAGCCATGATGGTGGAATGAAGAAGTTCAGGAAGTAATTGAAAGAAAGAAAGAAAAAATGCAGGAAAAATAAGAAATGGAAAAGATGGACCAAGCTAAGCAGGAATATTGGTTGGCTAACAGAGTCAAAGAGCAAAGAAAACATCAACAGAGGCACTCTACCAACTTCAGGAAAGTGAAGGATTGGATGGCACAAGAAAACTCTTATCAGGTTTCAAGGAAAAGACAGAAGTATAGAGAAGATAGTCAGACATCCTTCATAAGAGATGCCAGCAGCAACCTGTTCACCAGTCCACAGGAAATCAAAGGCAGATGGCTGGAGTATATTCAACAGCTTTTGAATGAAGGAAACCCCACAGAAGCTGTACTGCTTCGAACAGAGCCCACAATGAAAGAAAAAGAGGAGCCTGTACATGAGGACATCAGAATAGCACTGAGGAAAATGAAGTCAGGGAAAGCAGCTGGCTCAGATAAGGTCACAGCAAATTTGATCAAGATGTTGTGTGAGATGGGGGAAAAATGGCTTCTGAGGGTACTGATGGCAGTTTAGAGAGAAAGGCATATCCCAGGTTACTGGAGAATAAACATACTAGCGCCAATGTACAAGAACAAAGGAGACATCCACAACTGTGGGCAGTACAGAGTTATCAGACTCTTAACACACTGCATGAAACTTCTGGAGAAGGTGATTGATAAACAAATACATAGAGCAGTAGAAGGGAAGCTGGAAGATGAGCAGCTTGGATTCAGATTGTGGATGCAGCACAATTGAGCAAATGTTAGCAGTAAGTTAGTAGAGATGAGACAAGAGTCTAACTGAGCATTCCTATACTTAGAGAAAGCATATGACAATCCCAAGAAACCTGATTTGGGCAGCCCTGTGGTCATTCAAAGTTTCAGAAACATTGACAGAATTAATGCAGGCTATATACAAGGATCCAGTGTCTCAAGCACAGACCGCATTTGTTCTCATGGGGGATTCTAGTGGGAGTAGTTGTACACTGAGTTTCAGATTCAAACCCGCTGCTGTTCATAATTGGGGTGGACTACATTAGCAAACAGTTTGGAAGGGACATACGTATAAATTTGCTGTATGCAGATGATGTGGCATTAGAGGCAGACTCTGAACAAAAACGTAAGCAAAGGATAGAGGAATAGAATGCAAAACTGAAGACACAAGGGATTAAAAAAGTACAGACAATACAGTTGTAATGACAGCAATTGAGGAAAATTAGAAGAAGCTGAGAACTGAGCTAAAAGGGAAAATAGTGGAACCAGTTAAAAGCTTCAAGTATCTAGGAGAGGTGGTTGAGGAGAAGGTAAGTTTGAATGAGGAAGGCAAAGCTAGAATAATAGGGGCTGTAGCCAATTGGGGCAGAGTGTCATGGCCAAGAGTATGACAGATGAATGCCAAAGAAGCTGTAAAGTAAGGCACTCAAAACAGTGGTGCAACCAGTACTGCTGTATGATACAGAAACCTAAGCATTAAAGGCAGAGCAGCTGAGAAAGCAAGAGGTGATGGAGATGAAGCGCCTGAGATCAGTGTTAGGAAACGCAATGTTCAACAGAGGAAAACATGAGGACATCAGAGCAGAAGCCAAAGTAGCTTCAATGACAGAGCAAATCGAAGAGAATAGATTACAGTGGTTCAGGGACGTGTAGAAAATCAGGAGACAATCTGGTGAAGAAGATTTATGACAGAGATGGGATGGGTTGTGTGAGAGAAGACCTGCAACAATCAGGTACGACTGTTGAACACAGGAGAGTGGCACTGAATTGAGAGAAAGAGAGAGATGTACTTCAGACATGAAACCCTGACCTCGTAAAAAATGGGAAAAGAGGGTTGCTAATGATTATGATGATTATGTAAATACGTGTATTTTTTATGCATCTATTTGATGCTATGTCAGTGTACTGTATAATTTTGTTATTCCTCTAATGTTACTTTATTGTTGTCACTATGTATGTAACCTGGGGCGACCTTGGAAATAGTCAAATGTTATCAGTGCTTTACCTGGTAAATAAAAGTAAATAAGTAAAATATCAAGTGTTTGAATTGTATTTATGCAGGAAAACATTGCCCCACTCCCATGCTCTTATTTTTGCTTGCACCACTGCAACATTACTGGCTGTGTTTTAATTCTGAATTCAATTTTTGATCTTCTAAAAAACTCTGTTCTCCTGATTCAGGAAAAATCAAAGTACCACAGTTGTAACTGACGTGCACCAAGTGTGCATATGGCAAATCAGTCAACATATATCAAGGCCATCGTAGTACTGTAATACTACTAAGGGATGTGATTTACCCTAAAATGCCTTATATCTGTAATTTAGAAATCAAGTGTCAAATCCAGAAACATTTTATGCAGTATTAGGAGGGTAATGCCAGTGTGCTTTCCCATAAATATATACAAAAGTCTGATGAGGCCAACATAGAGGCTGTGATTAGAGAAGGTTTACCAAGAGACAGAAGTCTTAACATGGCAGTTTTCCCAATTACTGTAAAACTTTCTGATTCTTACCTTGACCTACTGCTGTAGTTTTCTCTGGAGGGGTGGTTTTCCAGGCAGAGCTGCATCATAATGAGGCATTCTGAGGGAGTGTCTAATGCTAATTAGCCATGTACTCTCCACCAGAAATGACAATAGTTGATCAGTTAGATGGCCAGGTGATTCAGTTGTACTGCTGGAAGAAGTGATTGCTGCAATAGCAGTCAGTCTATAAGAGTAATTGGGGTTCAGGTAAGTTCAGTAAATACATGAGGTTGGTGGGCAGGAGTGTGCATTTGTGTGCGAGTGTCTGTGTAAGCATTAGTGCTGATCTGCCTGGGTCACAGAAATTGGGTTATGTAAAGAATCCAGGAGTCTGGATGTGTGTGTGAGTGCTTGTGGATGAATGGATGATTGTTTCCATTGGTGTGATCAACTGTAGAAGGGTTGTTTTTTTAAATTGTGAGTGTGTGTGTGTGTGTGTGTGTGTGTGTGTGTGTGTGTGTGTGTGTGTGTGTGTGTGTGTGTGTGTGTGTGAATGGGTGTCTGAATATGTGAGTGTTGGGGGTTGCATTTACTATGTAATAGATGGACCACTAGGGAAAACACTACCACCGTAAGTCTAAAAGCACTAGTATGGACTGGTGTGTGATTGAAAGACATGCTAACGAACTGAAAATGAAGGGTTTCTCATTTCTCAGCATTGGTGTAATTGATCAACCTGAGATGGGTAGTTATCACGAGTGGTGAGCCTCCTTCTGAATCCCAGAGATAGTGTGCCATAGAGAAAAGAAGAGAAAGGGAGACATTGATCAACACCACAAATTATAGCAACCAAGCAACAAAGAGGTTATGCAATGTATGAACCACCAAAGTAATCACAGATGAATAGCATGCCATGGGTTGTTCTGAGACAGTTCATAGGTATTGTAGAAGGAATTATGTTGACAAATATCCATCTTGTTCAAGTGTAGGATGAACACTAAAACATGAATGAATGTAGAAATCAAAACATTGTGTAACTTTTATCAAGCACTGTCAAAAAGCAAACAGCATATTTCAGAGTATTTTAAAATAGAAAGGTTGACTTAACAATGGTGCATTTTTCTTCACCCTGTTCAGTAAAGATACATGACCTTAGGCAGCTGTCAGATTTCCAACATTTCCCTGTCAGAGCAGAGTTATGCCTCCTAATCTGTCCTTCTGCTGTGTATATCCTTCAGACCCTTAGGAAGGGCACATAACAAAAGAACATGGTGAACAAGCACATTCACCTAAATTTGAGAAATTAGCGATGTTTGCAATACATTGGTTAATGTAATAATGCTAAGCAACGCCCAAATAATTCAGTGTTATATATGTTTCACACACACACACACACAGACACACACACACACAGACACACACACACACACACACACACACACACACACACACACACACACACACACACACGTGTGTGTATGTGGGATACATTCAAAATGCCAAACAGAATAAAGATTGAAAACAGTAATTCAATGGGATTGTAGTTCAGCAGAAACTGATGTTTACTCTCTCCCCACTGTAGTGTGATCTCGGAATTGGTATATATATGAAATTGTCAGGGAGCATGGGCAGTGCACCCCCTCACATGGGGGCATGGATGTAGGTTTGCCCCATTGCAAAGAACATTCATCTAGTTTTTCAATATTTTGTGTTTTGACCTTTTGTGTTCAACTTTTTACCCTATGGCATTCTTGCCAGTCAGCATATACATGTACATATCTATATCTATACCTACACACACACAGATAAATAGTAAAATATGTATGTGCTATGGTGCAGATTCAATAAAGCCTACACAGTCTGCTAAAACCATGGGCACTTTGCACTGTGATGCACATATGATAGTGGACTGTTTTGTATTCAGTAAGCGGCTCTGCATGCTTTCTACAGTCGCACAAAACATGGTAAACACTGTGGCACACTGACGACAGCATAAGCAGCTGATTTGTATGCTAGTCAACCAATTTAAGATAGAAGAACTATTCAACAAGCTATAAAGTAATCATGTAGACTCAGTGTAGGATTTCCCAGTGATTTCCAAAACCTACTGGAATACAGCCACGGAAACTACTCTACACGGAAACAATGTTAGGGGCTGCAGTTGCTCTTATACATATGTATGTGCAACAGGTACAAGCCTATGCTGCTGCTGCTGCTAATAAACCTCTGCCAAGAAAAAGACGAAGGGTATTTAGACCCTTTTTAATTTATTATGGTCTGGATGATTTGGAAATTGTAGAGTAATACAGGGTAGACAGAGACAAACTACAGGAACTCTGCAATCTCTGTAGTCCACAACTGAGAGCAAGGGTAAACCAAGGAGAACCAATAGCCAAACATTCCCTGTGGCAAATAGAATAAGTTGGTGCTTGCAATAGAAGTGATCCATGGTTCTAATCTAGTATACCCACATTTTTATTAATAACTGTCCACTCAATTTTAAAACATGAAGAGAAATGTAAACATAATTATAAATAATAACTATGTATAGCACTAAAGCTCATATGAATTATGTCTGACTGAGATTATACTGACAATTATGTTTCTCTAATTATAATTGTCTTTTCTGGCCTTGGATGGACTTTATACTTCAATGATAGTCACACACACACACACACACACACACACACACACACACACACACACACACACACTCACACACTCACACACACACACACACACTCACACACACATGAATGTAAAATCCATGACCTTGTCAGGTCACACACATACGTTGTTATCCCCTCACTCTGTCCTGTGTATATATACCTAATGAGCATGTCTGACAAGCACTTTTTCTGTGACAAGGATGAGAAAACATTTATCTAGAAGAATACATTTTGCCTATTTAACATAGGTTTGAATCCCACACTGCACAAATTACTTTCATCACTGTGTAAAGACGCAAAAAATACCTCGGGTCTTAATAAATTTCTGCAGAGCTAAATCATTGCTGCTTAAACTTGCTGTGCTAAGGAAACACAATTAAACTACAACACAGGCACTCATATTAAAAATTACATTTAAAAAACTATTTCATCTGATGACTATCAGTATGTAACTCCATATGTGTACTGTTGACAGAACTCACTTGAGTACTATTTGATTTTATGCAGAACTTCACGGTAGTCATTCCCTCTCACATTTCAAATAATTAACACATGTAATTATCTAATTACATCATGAAAACATATTTTGTATATTAGATAGAGCTGGATTCGAACCCTGTATTATTTGGCTCAAAATAAGAGCTTACTGCTTGTACACCTGCTGCCATAAAGTCAGCTAGGCAGCAGCTGTGTTTCTTCCATTCAGTATTGGCCAAGGTACTGACTACCTCGCCTCTCCAATTAGCATGTTTGCACAGAGGAAAGTGAACTTATACAACTTTTATTATTTTCTGAATGAAACGGACACCAGTGTTTGCTCATCACTTAACTACATGCAAACAGGGAAAGCAGTGTACATACAATTTTAAGGGTAAACAAGTTTTGACACAACACATCCAATATGAAGTAGTTATGAATACCGTGGCATGTGTTATCTTTACCCACTATAGTCAGTATAGATAACTACTTCGAAAGTTCAGCTAGAGTCCTTAAATGTGCATCTCATATGTACAAACACTTTGCCATTGATCGTGTAAACCAGCTGCTCTGTGGTGAGCTATATAGAAAGTGCTTATTAGCATGCATTGCTTTTGTTTATTGCCTAGTTAGTCTTTATCCCATTAAAGTCCATGTAAAAACACAACCAAAGGGAATTAACTTTTTAAGTGAATTGCATGTGTTATTTGATCAGACTGGGTTACAAATGATGAAATGAATGATCAAATATAACTTACAAGCGTCAGCTAAAATGTCCAAAGATTTAGATAATTTAAGTCAAGTAATACAAAAGGATTCCATGTTTATACATCACCGGCCAGTTTATCATAATGTTTTTACCAACATCGATAATGTCCGTGGTAGTATTTATGTATGGAAAATGAATGACATTAAGAGAGATTTAAATGAGTACACAAAAAAGAAGGTATATCCACTTTCCCTTGGTTGCCAAGGCAACAGTGAGGAAGGAGCCAATAGTGAAATGGATCAGAGAGAGGAAGAGATGACACAGGCGAGAATTCAAAACAGGTTGAGCACACATCCACAGCCGGCATATTCCAATGATGAAAGTGTAAGACGGTTGGAGAGGTTATGGGAGAAAGACCAGCAGACCCATTTTTTGGTGAGTACCTACCGGGACTATGTGGTACAGGGAACGAGACCCAAAAACTGAAGGAACCGGAGTCAACAGCGGAAGAATTGATGGATTTGGCATTGGCAATGATGGAAGTAGTAAGTACTGAAAATAATATCTCTCTTATTCAATATAACAGCAAACCTTTTGTAAATTAATTCTTCACTAATTGTGGTATAACAGACTGTTCCTTAAACAACGAGGGTGAAAATAATGGCGTATGGCAACAAAATTATTTAAAAGACTGTAATTGCTTAACAGACAGACTCAACCCCTGTAACAAAAGCATGGGAATTGACTTTGATGAACATTTTTTTAATATAGACGAGTTAACAACCCAGGACTTTGAGCAACAGGATGAATATGAAAATGTATTTGAACCAATTGTTATTGAAAATGACACAAATGATTTTAAAGTGTACAATTATTCAACTAAAAATATTAGCATTGAACGTGTTAATTTATTAGCAAAAGGGTTTACATATGTGCCTTGTAGAAAAGGAAAAATTGATAGTACACTGATAGATTTAAAATGTTTTACCAGAAAACTGAATTTAAAAGTGTGGTTTAATGTACAGGATGATGCATAAATAGGGTATGAGAATGGTTTAAAAAGACATAGTACTTTTAATCCACCATTAAATAATTTAATTAGATTGTATGAACAGATGTGTGAAAAACATATAAGAAAGGCTGTCAGACACATACCAGGAAAAACTTTAACAAATATGACGGAAGTTGAGGAATGGTTATTAAAGGAACTGGCTGAAGATGTAAAAATTCGTATTATGAAACCAGACAATGGCAATGGAGTTGCTCATAGGTTCATAAGTTCATAGGTAGGTACGAGGCTATTGGCCTTGGGGCCTATACAAGCCCAGCCAAAAAGGTACCCTGGCTTTTGCCACCCAAGAAAATTATTTTCCTGTGCCACTGTCGAGCAGAGCCACAGAGGTGATCCCCGTGGTGAATTTCCTATTTCCCATCCAATCATCAAGATTTTTCTTGAAGAGTGCTAATAAGGAGCTTTGTTTGATATAGATAGGTAGTTTATTCCAGAGTATGGGAAGTCTCTGGGACAGGAATCTATCCCTCCGGCATGTTCTGTTTATTGTGGTGACAAGGTTTAGGTCCCTAGAGCATGTAGCTCAGTGGGATTGGGATTTCTTTAAGTTGAGCATGTCCAACAGTTCTGGGTTTGACATAGCTTAGTATGTTAGGCAGAGATCACCTCTGAGTAGGCGATATGCGACAGAGTAAAGCTGGAGTTTTTTGAGACAGTCTGCGTAGGACATCTGTTTGAGACCAGTAATCCTCTTTGTGAGATATTTCAGTGGCCTTTCCAGTTGTTGTAGATGTCTTGTGAGGTACATACCAAAAGGGGCATTGGCATTGTACTCTATAGTGGGTCTAATGAGTGATGAGTAGAGGGGAACAATGACCTCTTTTTTTCTGGATGAGAAACCTTTTGCGATGAGGTGTGCCATGTAGAAGGATTTCCTGACTACTGTGGCGATGTGATTATCAAAGGAGAGACTACTGTCCACCTGTGTCCCAAGGTCTCTTATCATACTTTCGGTGTTAAGTGTACTACTGCCTATGTTATAGTTCATGGGTATTGAGTTTTTACCAAAGGGGATGACAATGCACTTTTTGGCATTGAGCCTGAGGCCATGGCTTTGACACCAGGCATCTGTCTCAGTGAGGCCCTTTTTTAGGATGTCCACATCGTTAGGAGTTTCAATTATGGCTCCTAGTTTGCAGTCATCTGGGAACTTCATTAGCCAAAGACCTCCTGTGTAAGCCTGTACTTCAGAGAAGTAGATACCAAACAGGAGAGGACCCAGGACTGAATCCTGTGGTACTCCACTTGTCACTGATCTGAAGTTGGATTTGTAGTCTGCTACTTTCACTGTGTGAGTTCTGTCAGTGAGCCAGTTGGCAACCCATCTTGTGACATAGGGATTTATACCATGTTTAGTGAGTTTATCTACAATTCCAGAGTGGAGGATGGTGTCAAAAGCCTTGGCAAGGTCTAGATAGGCTGTGTGAACCACCTTACCCTTGTCTACAGCTTAGTCTATCAGGTTTAGGAGACATGATCTACGTTTTACAAACCCAAACAGGGTGGGGTCCAGAGTTTGGAGATTACCAATGTCTTTGTTTATAAGTTCCATGATGATACATTCCATGGCCTTGCAGACCAGGCTCGTCAGGCTAATGGGGCGTTAGTTCCCGGGGTCCATGCTGGCTCCCCCCTTGTGGAGTGGGATAACTGTCGCTGTGCGCCATTCAGCAAGCACAAAGCCTGATGTGAGGCTATGATTGAACATGGTACTTAGGTGGGGTGCCAGTTTGTTGTGTAGTTCATGTAGAAAGCAGCCTGGGATGTTGTCTGGTCCCATGGATGCTGTGTTCTTGGCTTTAGTGAGTGTGGTTTTTACCTGTGCAGCCGTGGTTACAGGAACTTTGCATTCTTCCGGCATAGAGATGGGCTCTTTAGTGGGTGAGAGGGGGGTAAAGTTAGCACTGAACCTATCTGCCAGGATGTTGGCAATATCAGTTGGGTCTGTATATTTAGTGCCATCGTGCTGCAACTCAGACCAGATCTGAGTGTTGCCATTGAGATTCTTGACGTAGCTATAGAATGCTTTGTGGATGTCTTTAGAATCAGTGGCAATTTTGTTTTCGTAACTAGCTTTGGAGGATTTTATTAGGGATCGCAGCTTCTTACTGAGACTGACCAGGGAGCTCCTCCACTCATGGGATTTTACTGTCTTTTGCAACAGTTTCTTTCTTCTGTTGTACAGTTTATTTATGGCAGGGGACCACCAGATTGACTTCCTTTTTTTGGAGGATAGCGTCTTGGTTCTGTTTGGGATAGCACGATCCATGCACTCATGTAAGTGCTTATAAAGTGCAATTGTGTAGGATTTAGTAGTCGTAACTGTATTGTCCATCTGCATGGGTGTCATGAAGTTCACCACTTCTGTCGTAAGAAGCATGAAGTTGGATTTGGAGAAATTTTTTACCACGGTTTCCTTAATGGGGGGTTGGGGGCAGGATGTGGATATCTAGGGTAATTAGCTTAAAGTCTGATCGGTCCAATGAGGTGTTGACTTCAGGTGTGGAACACCGGTCACTCATGTTGGTAATGACTAGATCTAGGATATTGTTGCCCCTGGTAGGGGTATGGATAAGTTGATCCAGGACATTGGAGTTTATGAATTCCAGAAAGCGTCAAGGCGAAGGAGTTGGTACATGAGTAGTTTTCCCAGTTAATGGTGGGGTAGTTGAAATCGCCCATTATTAGGGTGTTTGGTTGAACCCTAATTTTTTCCAGTACATCAAGAAAAGAAAAGTGGGAATCCTGGGGCATGGTGGGTGATCTGTAGCAAGCTACTAGTTGGATTGCTGTTTTTCCCAGAGTTAGTTGCACTTGAATAACCTCGGCTGCATTATGCTAAGCAACTACCCTGGAGGCGCGGATATCCTTAATGAATATGGACACACCTCCGCCTTTGGTGTTCTGGTCCAGGTTATATGGCCGAAAAGTGTGGTACGAGTTATAGCCTGGTAGTGCAGGGGTGCTCTCTAGAGCCTTGAACCAGGTCTCAGTCACTGCATAGATATCGATGTTCTCCATTTTAAGGAGTGCCTTTTTAGATTTAGAGTTCTAGCATAGAGTAGCATCACCCTCAGTTTTTGCTTGCCTGTTCATGTTACAGTGGTGAATTTGTCATTTGAACCTTGCCTAAAAATGGCACTATAGGGGCGGCAAGAACCTTAACCAGTATCCGGAATCACAGGCGTGACAGGTGCAGGCCATCTCTGGCAAAGCATCGTGGTCTGTCGACCATGCCATCCCAGGCAGACAGATACTGGATCCCTTTAGAATGGCACTAGAAGCTTAGCCAATTGTTGAAGTCAATCATTTTGTCCTTATACTGCGGCATCATTCTGGGTGATGGCAGAATGCTACTCAGGGCTAGGGTCATACCTGCCTAGGCTACAAGATCGGAGAGCTCTTCCATGTCTCTCTTCATGTAGTCCAAGGAGGTACGTCTCAGGTCATTCACACCAATATGGATAATAACAGGGTCATATTTGTATTTGTTGTGGAGTGACCTGAGTGCGTGGGTTATGTGGCAGATCCTGGCACCTGACAGGCAGCTGACAGTAACCTTCTCCTTGTTTAGCCTGGTGAGTGGGACATCAGTTTGCCTGACTATAGAGTCACCTATGACTAGTGTGTTGAGTACGTTGTTTTGCCCTTTTGGCTGTAATTGAGTGGCACACTGAGTCTGCAGGCTATGTGTCATTTGGGTTGTGTTGGGGGGTGGAGGTTGCTTGCATTTTTGCTTTATAGGTCTCTGTTGCTTGAGCAGATTATTATTGAGAGCCTCCGTGAATGTTTTTGTGTTTCTGTGTGTGGATTTTGGTGGTGTAGATTTAGTGAGGCTATGTGATGATTCTGGTGTGGTGCAAGTGTTTACCTTCTCCTCTTGTCTGTCAAGTTCAGTCTTGGTTGGAGAGAGCTTTACCTCCAGTTTGGCTAGATAAGTGCATCTCTCACAGGTTGTAGTATTGGGTGTTAGGAGGAGAGGGTTGTCTGTGTACAAGAAGCAATTTCTACATTGCCCCAAGAAGCCCAGATTCATCAGATAGACAGGAGAGAACACTGGGAGCTGACCCTTGGACATGCCTGAATAAAAAAATATTTTCCTCTAGATAAGTGTGGAAAGTGAGTACAAGAGCTGTTTTTCTCTAAGCAAGTGAGGAAAGTAAGTACAAAAACTGTTTTCCTTTAGGTAATGAGGAAGGTTGAGTGCTGTAGTAATTAGTAGGCTATTTAGTGCTTACAAGTTCTGAACAAGTGCTGATCACGAATAAGCAAATTCAAGTGCTAAGAACTAAGAATCTGTATCTGGACTAAACTAGTTACAGGAAAGGGGGGGGGCAGTGCAAATGCGGGCTTTTAAATCAGAAAGTTGAGAGAGAGATGGAAAAACTGCCCAAATGGCCAATAACTACAATTTCTGGGCCAGAACCACTCCTTATGTGGTAGATAGGTTACCTAGTGCTTACCACTCCCACTGATAAGCTAGAAGGCTTCCCTCCTACACAGAAAGCTTTGGGGGGCTCAGAAGCTTATATACAGTCCTGGATACAGCAAATCTGAATCTGAACTACACTAGTTACAGGAAAGGTGTGTATATATATATATATATATATATATATATATATATATATATATATATATATATATATATACATACAGAAAAGTAGCTAAAACAGCAGTAAAAACAATTCAAATGCAGTGCAAGCTAGCACACTTGAGTATGTAGCAATGTTAGAACAAACAGTTTAAAAAATGTAATTAAATTAAAAATGACTAAAAACAAGTGCAGAAGGAGTCTATTAGGTAGAATGAGGTAAAGAGATGGGACTGGGGAGAGTGTCCCAGATCAAATCTACAGTGGGGGGCAGGCAACCGTAAAAGCCTCCAAATTTAAACAACACAGGAATAGGGAGGGTGGGTATGGGAAAACCAACACCTTCAGCAGAGATCTGAAAAAACTATACAGTGAAGCAAAAATAACAGTGTACAACTCTAAGTCAGCCAGCAATGATATAAAATTAGTCAAACAACAATTACCAGTACACAACTCTGAAGTGCCGGAAAAATATACTCAGCTCTGTATATCTCCAGATAGTTTGAAGAGCACTCTGTCAGGACACAGGAAGGTTCCAGCAATAATATGCAGACTTTTACTAAGAGGGTTTAATTTTATGCAAGTAATCCTTGAGAATGTCAGATAACACACAGGATGTAAAACCAGTTATACCAACTTAAGACACAGAGAAATAGGGGGAGGGGGGAAAAACACCTTCAGCAGAGATCTGAAAAACTATACAGTGAAGCAAAAATGTCAGGACACAGGAAGGCTCCAGCAATGATATGTCATACTGGGAACAACAGTTTATTATGGAAGGAGTATTTTATTCCAAGATATTATACTATACTAGATTCTTTAATGACCTTTTTTATAATTTGGAAGGGAAATGAGCATGAGGTAAGTCAATTTTATGAATGTATTAATCACACTGTCAGTTTTTTGCAATTTACTTATGCATATAGCACAACCAGCATCTCATATTTTAATGTAAATTTAATGATAAATAGTGAAAACAATAGAGTCTAGAATTTATAGAAAACTGACATTTTCTAATTCATATTTAGAATTTTCCAGTGGACATCCATATTTTCAAAAAAAGTCAGTTGTAAAGGGACAGTTGGTAAAGGGCAACCAAAATGGTGAGCTCTGATGCCAAATTTATGGAGGAAACATTTAAAACTGGAGGATACCAACAGGAACTTTTAGATGGAATCAGCAAAGAAATTATACACAAATGCAATGATGGAATTTATAAGTCCATTTTAATGAATAATAATAGTGATGGTAGTGTAATTCATAATTTGGGGCAACATAATATGAGAGACAATTATACTGTAGGTTTTATAACCACCTTAAATCAACATGTGTGGGAAATAACTGAAATAATTCAAAATAACTAGGGCATATTACATTTTGATCACAATGTGGGACAAAAGGTTGGTAAATCACCAAAATAATATATAAAAGAGATAGGACCTTCAAAAATATATTGGAAAAATTATATTGGAAATGGGTAAACACAGTAGTGTGGTTAGTAATAATAGGATTAAGGGGAATTTTAAGTGCAAGTGATGTATATTTTGTTCATATATTTTAGAGACGGGTGAAAAGTTTTTTTTAAATGGAAGAGTTATTATGATTAATGGACATTATAATTGTAATACTCAAAATGTAGTGTATATAGCAAAGTGTCAGGACTACCCTATATTTTATATAAGGAAAACAAGTAGATATTTTAAAAATAGAATAGGACAGCACCTATTAGACATTAAGCATGGTAGAATGACCAATGCACTTGCTAGGCACATTAATGAGTGTAAGGACCACCATACTTTCAAATTTTTGGTGATGATCCAACATTTACAAAAAGACCCACAGGACAAATGCTTGGATATACACTTAGATATTAATGAACTGAGATGGAAGTTGTGATGTAACGCAATGGTATAGCCAGGTATTAATGAGGCTATCAGTATTTCTAGTATTTTAAAATTAAAAAAACATTTTAGGATAGCTTAAAAATAAGTACCCCACATTATAAACATTTTAGAAACAAAATGTATTTATTTTATATGGTTAGAAATGCATTATTGTTATTATATAACATAATTAATTATTGCATTTTTTATGTGTATTTTCAATGATTGAGCATGATTAATTAGGTACAATAATTAATCGATTTTACAGTTGGTGATTAATGAGGGATCATTATTGTTAACTATATAAGGCTGGGTTGGGGCAGCTGACATTGTTCTGATAAAGTCCCTTGTAATTTAGGGGAAGAAAGCACTTAACATGGATTTTTGTTCAATAAAAGCTGGTTGTTTTTCCAAGCTGTGGTTGCCTTTGGTTATACAGTTTTTGGATTTTGGTCAATGACTAAACACATATTTACATTGTTGTCATGCATATGAAACTTGCTATCTCAGTTCTTGTTAAAACTATCAACTACACTACAGAAATGTTTTTCTTTCGGCTTTTCCCAGTTAGGGGTCACCACAGCGGAACTCCGGTCCGCTAATGATTGGCAGTCGATTTTTATGGTGCCGAGGTGCCAGCCCGACACCCAACCTTCAATGAAGGCATGCCCATTCACACATGTGAAATAAATACCAAAAATGCTTTGTTACATACAATGTACATCTTTATACTGACAGTACACCTTCAGATTGTCTAATACTTGTACTAATGTAGACAGCAATTGTTCACAAATATGAACACACAAATATGATCACAAAAGTTGTGTGAGTCTGTATGTGACAATTTAATTGTGTAATGTACACAATATCCTGAGAAAAGCAGAATGTATGTCTCATTTCTCCTACATGCATTCCTGACAGCTGTTTGCATCTAGTTTGAAAAGCTGTCTCTTAAAAGTATATCTTCTCACTGGAAACTCAATGGGATATACTACATCCACACTTTTTATGCTACTATCATAACAGGATATGTTAATTAGATCATATAATGAAGATGGCATCATCTATAAAGACCACTCTGATATGCGTACTGCAGGGGTGATGTCATCGAATACTGTGTTCTGCAGATAGGAGCAAAACACATGTACAGGTGGGAACAAAATACTTACTTGTGTGATAGATTAGGACAGCAGCCACATTGTGTGTGTGTCTTTATGTATGTGTAAGTGTGTATGCATGGTCACAGGATTATCAGTCTGTATCCTACTATCATCAATCTGGAACCATACAGAACTTTAATATTTTGACATTTGTACATGGTCACCCATCCGTTTCATACAGGCCTCCAAAAATCTTCTCTCAAGCATGCAACGATGATATCATCCACTGTGAATTGTTCAACAACATTGACTCAACAGCACTATGTGGCAAACTAGTGGCAAATCATTAAGGACTGAAGTTAAAAAATAATGACAGACATTTGAGCTTGAATTTTCTGAAAAGTATGAAGTTTAAAACTCAAATGTATGTCATTATTTTATGGCTTTAATGTTTAACGACTTTTCAGTGATTTACCAAAGAAACACAATTTTATGAAAAACGGGCCCAAAATATGAGGCAAAATCTGGACATTCTGCTAAAAGCTGTACAGTTGGGAGGCATGACTCCTACCAGCATGTTCTTTTCAGCATACAATGATGAAATCGTACTCCATAAAGTGCAAAGTGACAGTTTTAAAGTCAGGCATATGTGCTAGTGCTACAGTTATATTGCATGAAATTCATCTTCTATACCTTCACAGGTATAATGTCTGAATCAAGCCCATTCTACTGCTGTGTGTTGCTTGTTGGTACTTTCTGTTCATTTTATGATCTTATGAATTGGTTTTCATTTCAATACCATGTAGGAGAACCATTAACATAGATGTTAAATAAATTTGTTAGAGTCAGACTGTAAAAATCATTTAGTATTTAAAAACAATGTCAATCAATAACAAACAATAATGCAGGAGAACTCAAGTATCTTATACTCTAATGTACATTAGGAGGCAAAAAAACATACACAAACTTGTATAGAATTTTGACTATTTTATTGGAGTTATACCTCATATTTTATACACTTCACTATCAGCTTTTGCCCACCTCACTGACGTGGTCAGTGACAGGGTCTTTACATCATAGTAACTTATGAAAAAGTGCTGAGATGGTGTTTTTTAAAAAATCTTTTTCCCATGAGAATGTTACAGCCTTGCAAGCACCTGGTCAGTCACAATGTCCTTCTGAGGATGTAGCCAATTCAAGGCTCTTAGATTAGTTTGAATACAATGGGTGCAGTTCTTCTTAAAATGCTTTTCTTTGTTCCTTTACTTGCTTACCAGCTGGACTCTATCTCTGATAGTGCGCACAAGGCTATTCTTCTGGTGATAGCAGGAAAGGATACACATGCAGACAGATTTATTATTTTCTAACTTTGCAAAATAATCTTTACTTGAAAGACATGAGCCAGGCTGCGCTTGAACGCTGCCAAGGCCAAATTTCTGATTACACTGCAGCTTATGCTTCAAGCAATAATATGCGAGTTTATTTCTACTATTATTCTAGTAAAACAGAATTAAATGCATTACATTTCATACTATATAGATTTGAGCACATTTATTCCTGTCTAAAGCACACATTTCTTTATATATTTGACCATACAACTTATATATGTCTGAATGTTTAAATGCACATTTTCCTAAGCAGCATACATTGTAAATATATATTTTTCTAGGCAGCATATATGTAAATATATTTTCTAGGCAGCATGTATGTAAATATATTTTCTAGGCAGCATGTATGTAAATATAGATTTTTCTAACAATAGACCAATGCATCCACCATCCTCTTTTTTCCTCTGGCCACATGACATCTGTCCTGCAGACGAGTGGCTGATGACCTCATCTTAAATATGTGTATGCACATCATGATACAGAGCCCATCAGTGAGTCAGTGCAAGCCACCTCCAGACCGCTGCATGTATGATTGCTAATTCTGCCAGGTCTGTATTATTTGAATGAGAGTTCAAAATGTTGATTGCTGTAAACAGCAAAAATGCCAATGGGTTACATTTGTGAAAGTGTGGATTGTGGCACACTGTATATATGCCATGCAAACCTATCAACTAGCCAGGATTGCTCATAATTTCAAATACAGATATAACAGTGTTCCTTCTAACATTTCTGACAGATGTTCATTTTTGAGGAAGGTGTGGTTGATTCCCCTCATAGATTACTGAAATTATGTCAGTTGTATAAGTGTATTCATCCAGAACCATCACTCACATTTACATACATTATGTCAGTAACATGGATCAATGTAGGTTTTATGCTGACATTGTCCATGATTGTTCGTGCTTCTGTCTTCTGTTTTTCATGAGCCTGTTGCTATGTGTCCCACTTGTCTATGACTATATATATATATATATATATATATATATATATATATATATATATATCTATGTTTAATGTTGTGTGTTAAATTTTTAACTCTCTAGAATGTGACCCCAAAGAGAAGAGAATAGGATGCTGTAACAAAGAAAACAATAAAGAAAGAAGCAAAGAAAGAAAACATACAGAACTAGCTGCTTGGTATTATAATAACAATCTTTATTGGATTATGATATGAAAAACTCCTTTCTATACTCTTATTGTGTGCTTACTTTACTAGCCAGTGATGAATGAACCAAACGACTGAACAAAATGTCCTTTCAACTGTACTGTTTATTGTAACACACTGTGCTCCTTATAATATATTTTTTGCTCCTTTCCTGGCCTTGAAACTGTGCATCATTAACTTTTTGAGACTGTACTGTATTTTATTAACGTGTATTGTACTTACTGTATTTTCTGTACTAATCTATATGGAGCATTTCTCCCTGGGCCTCCGCTGAAAAATGGGATCCTTGCCCATTCAGACTTTCCTGGTAAACAAATGTTAAATAAATAAATAAAATAAAAAAATAAAAAGTCTGTAGCACCTCATAGTTAAGTCCTTGGCTTTTGGATCACTGTCTTCAGCTATGCCAGCTAACAGTCACCTGTCAGGGGAAGAGCCAATCAACATTTTAAAATGTATGCTTCTTCTAGCAGCTGAATCAGGTTCCACAGAAGCATAGCTTAAGCTGCCATAAAACTGCAGAAGGAGGTGTCATAGGGCAGAATTGCCTTATTAACAATGGCGGAGTATTTATTTAGCCTGAGCCGCTTACAAATAAGATATACTCAGAACTCACACGTACACAAAATGACCTGTGATGTGAGACTTTTGCTGGTTTTGCTGTGGCAATCTTGGAAAAAAGTCTGCATTTTGTTTAATGAAAAACTGCTATCAGGCCTTAAGATCCCCTGCTATGAGTATGTGAATTCCCCCACCACCACTCTCCCAGGGTGTGAAAAGTTGAGTAACCCCAAAGCAGAAGAGAGACCGCACCTGGTATAGCAGTCGGACTCCAAGATGAGTACCACGTGTTGATCTACATCTGTCACTTTTCAATTTCTTGCTCAAGTTCTAGCAACTCTCTTTGCAGTGAGGTGGCATACCACTTCCACAAATTAATTGCATTGTCATGGTCTATTTGCACTAATCTGTCCCATTCCTTCCTGCCACTTGAATGACATATTGTGATATGTCATTTGCAAACTTTACCAAAAACAGTAACAGTTTGACAGACAAATTGAGGATCTCTAGTCATGTTTTTGGCTAGAGTGCAATCTGTGTGGAGTCTCCATGTCCTCCCTTTGCCTGCATGTTTATTTTTCCCCCCAAGTACCCCAGCTTCCCCCACATCCCAAAGACATGCAGTTGGTGAACTGCAACTCTAAACTGTCTGTAAGTCGGCATGCAGTGTGTGTTGTGTGTGTGTGTGTGTGTGTGTGTGTGTCTGAGAGATATGCGAAGAAAGCCGGTCAATCTACTTGCATTCCCTTCTTGCTCTCCAGTATGACTCAAAAGCACTATGTGCATGTCTGTATGTGTTTGTGACATGCAATTCACAAGACATGTGTTATAACTTTCTGTGCTGTACAATACTAAACTTCTCAAAATATTTGCATCATAACAATGAAATGGACTTAAAGAGCAATATTATATTCTGTGACTATGAGGAATAGCATATGCTTTCTGTCTTTTTGTATAAATATGGGTAAAGACATTTAGAGAGTACAAGGCATAAGGTGAAGCCCATCTTTTGTTCCATGATGGCTCTCTCTCGTAACTTATTCACACTCATGGTAATACAGAAGGTTTGAATTCCTTTAGATAAGATAAGGCATACTGAGCATGCTCAATACGCTGTACATTTTTGTAGTGCATGAATCTTTTCTGTGGCAAATTTCCTGCTTGTTAGATATCATAAATGGGTATGTAGCAAAACACTATCATATTTTTTGTCACCATTCATTTTAATTACAGAAAAAAAATACATCAATAAGCGATCAAATTTAATGAAAATAAAAACAAAGTGTTTTTCGCAGGAGTCATACCCCCTTCAGCCATCCAACCTCACATCTCTAAATATACTGATTCCAAGATTACACAATGGTGAGAGAAAGGAAAAACTCACATTCCTTCACACTTTGCACTGCAAAGCTTTTGACAAAACATAGAATTGACTAATGATACAGCTCATTCCCATTTCAGCACTGTACCTAGGCACATGGCATGGCATTGTTTGCTGCACATGGTACTATTAGAGGACACTATAAGCATTATATAACTTACGTGGGCACACAGTATGGCATCCTGTGCTGTACCTGGTACTGTTGCAGTACACTCTGAACACAGCACACCTTACCTGGGCACACACCATGGTGTTCTGTGCTCTACCTGTTACTATTGCAATGCAATCAGAGTACGACACACTGTACCTGGGCATACTGTATGTCATCCTGTGCTGTGACTGGTACTATTGCAATACTCTTTATTACACACCTTACATGGGCACACAGGATGGCATAATGTGCTGTACCTGGTACAGCTGCCATGTTTTCAGAGTATTGCACACCTTACCTGGGCATATGGCATGGACCCCTGTGCACACATTATAGACACAGAACTATGATGTTTGCATGTATGCAATTGTGTGTGTGTGTATGTGTCTGTGTTTGTGTGTGATGGTTCAGGACTTAGATAATGGCAGCTAGATTTAAGATATACAATGCACAAAGATGGATAAATAGACACACACACACACACACACACACACACACACACACACACACACACACACACACACACACACAGACACACACACACACACACACACAGACACACAGACACACAGACACACAGACACACACACACACACACACACACACACACACACACACACACACACACACTTTTGCCTGAATGGATTAACCACCAGTTGTACCAACCAATACATATACAGCTGTGTGTGTGATCATATTGCCACAGAACTGTCTATTTCTGGGGTTGCCTAGCAGTTTGCATTGATGAATGTTCTCAGTGGTTAACCTTTACATTTCCTATTGTCTGCTTGGGGTTGCAGATCATATCTTCCTTTGATACACTGGAAGTGCAGCTCATGTTCTTCCTTTGGTGTGTAACTAAAGTGCACTGCAGTACTGTGTTATGTGTTGGCCTTGATACTTAGTACAGCATTATTTGAAATGTGTTAATACTATTGTTCTGCACGCTGCCTCATTCACAGATGTTCTAATCGCCATATGCAGACTTAGTGTACAGCATCCTATGTCACTTGCAACTGTGGTACTTTGATTTTTCTGAATCACGGATAAAAGGTTATTGTTCATTTCATGGAATACTAGCACTAGCCACTGCTTCCCATGTTTATGACTTGTGTGAGCAGCCTGTATACATAGACTTGTGTGAAACATGTAGATGTAGTTCTTCTCCCAATGTGGTACCCTCAGAAAAAGGGGGGAAAAAAGAAAAATAATTTTAAAAAGTCTATTTCCTGACCAAGATGTTATAATAGCACTGCATCATAATCTCATAATCTGTTTCTCATGTGGTGAGCACTTGCACTAAATATGTCTGATCTACTAATCCTGACATTATCACTAAATATTCATAATACCTGTAACATGTTTTAGTCCATGACTGATCATGCCAAACGTATTACTGGTAGCATTAGTAGTGAATGATAGAATACCAATAAATTTGCATGAATATTGTCAAAATGTTGTAAGTTACTTGTCATTGGATATCTGAGACCCAGCATAAAAAAAAAACATTACCATGGATATCGGTCATCTAGCTGCTGCTGTATTAAAAATGCTGTCTTAAGTATTGTTTGCAGACATTGTTTAAAATGCATGTGTAAAATGTTCATTGACTTTTGGTGAATGATTTAAAGGTGGATAATTGGTGGAATGAGTCTCTCTTGCTACTAGTGGCCTAGCAAAACTGATGATACTGAGATATGATGGTTGGTTTATTCGGATACAAATATTTTGATGCACTACTGTAAAATGGTATGACATTTCTATATTCAGAATAAAACATAAACTTGGGATTAAATTTTAGGCTTTTGAAACAAAGCTTGGTTTCTTCCAAATAACACAGTGGTATTATTTTTTTTTCTTCCACTACTTAAGTTTTCTTTTTTGAAATATTATTTATTTAAAGCACAGCTCATAGATTTATAGGTTTAGAGGTTCATAGGAGGTTACTAGGCTAATGGTCCTAGGGCCTTACAAACCTAGCCAAGTTCAACTCTTGTTCCCATAAGGGTCTAGAAATGTGGTCTATGTTATAAGCAGATCTAAATCAGCACTGACTGCCTCTATCCAAATGGGACACAGCTAAAACCCTTGGGGTGAATTTGTGGTTTCCCATCCAATTGTCCAAGTTACACTGAAAAAGGGTTAACAAGGGGTTCTATTTAACCTTTATTTGAAGTTTATTCTAGAGGAGAGGCAACCTTTGGGAGACATATCTCTCTTTCCAGCCAGCAAGTCCTGTTAATGTCACATGCTAGTGTAAAGTCCCTAGAGTGAGTGAGTCGTGTACCATTTGACTTATGAATGTGAAGCATTTCCATTAAGGCAGGATCAGAGATTGTTCTGTATGCAAAGCATAGGTCACCTCCAAGTAGTCTATATGATGCAGAGTATAGTGACATTGATTTCAGTCTGTCCACATAAAACATGTGCTGAAGACCCTGAATTTTCTTTGTGAGAGACCTTTGAGGTCTCTGCAGTTGCTGCAGGTGCCTGTTTCGTTACATACTAAAGGGAGCATTGTTCTCTATTATTGGCCTGATGAGGGAAAATTACAAGGGGGTTATAACCTCTTTTATTCTAGAAGCTATGCCCTTGCTTATGAGGGGAACAGCACAGAAGGCTTTCCTTACCACCGTGGAGACATGGTGATCAAAAGTAGGGTTACTGTCAACCTGTGTGCCCAGATCTCTCAGCACTGATTTAGAGCTTATTGTGTTGTTATTAATATGGTAATCTGCAGGGACATCACCTTTGGCAAAGGAGATGATAAGAAAGGGGAAAGAAATTATGTATTGTTACTATTATGCAAGAACACAGGGTAGTAAGTGAAAGACCGGGAGAAACTGGATGCCATTGTGGAAGTATTGAATAGAGAAAACTATAAAGCAATTAAGACAAGAAGTGTCACTTTTAGAAGAGTATAGAAGAGGGAGCAGATCAATAAAAATATTCAGAAAGATAGATGTGATAAAGTCAATGTGCAGTATTTTAATGGATCAGGATTTATCATGCAGTATCTCAAATAATAAACTAAAAATATCAGCACAGGCAGAAAAGCTTAGAAGATACACAGATAAATATAAAGGAAAAGTACAAAATAAGCAATTTATTGATGACCCAAAAAAGTTTTATAGAGAACTGGGAAACAAGGTAAAAGGAATTGAAAGACAAGCAAAAAAAGAAGAAATAGATACAGTTTGGAGAAATATTTATGAAGATCCTGTGGAACATAAGAAAGATGCTAAATGGATAGAAGAAGTAAAAGAAATAATAAGTTCAAATGTACAGGATATGAAATGGGATGAAGTAATGGCCAGAGAGATTGAAAAAAGTTAAGAAAAGCCTCTAACTAGAAAACCTCAGGCCCAGATGCAGTACAGAACTTCTGGCTAAAAGTATTAACATCTTTGCATGAAGATTTATCCATAAGTAAGAACTATTTATATGCGCACCCCAAACAGACATCAGTGTGGATAACAACAGGAAAAACAATGCTCCTGCTTAAGAGTGAACCTGCAAGTTATCCTAAAAACTATATTACAATAACTTGCCTTCTGACAACATATAAATTATACACTGGAATTGATGCTGACCGAGTTTGTAGTCATTTAGAAGGAAACTCAATTATGGAAATAGAACAAAAGTGTAATAAAAGAAAGTTGTATTTACCATTCTGCTATTACCTGTGTGCTTTCTCCCATCTCAGTGCCTACTTAAAAGCCCCTTTCTGCAAATCTGCTCTTTATTAACTGCTGCTTGCTTGTTTGCTGTTATGCTGTATAACTGGAAGGCATAATCTGTTTATATTGTAGAATTTCTGCATGTAGTATTTGGGTACTGACAACTGCATTCTCTCTTCCTTCTGCTTATTCCAGCTTGACTAAAGGCTAGCTTCCTTTGACCTTACTATGTTCTGCATTCTCTCTTTATTTTCCTACTCCAAATTTTAGATTAAGTGCTTGCTTCCCTTGATGATTCTACTGTTACCTGTGTGTTTCTCCCCTCCCAGTGCCTACTTAAAGGCTCCTTTTTCCAAATCTGTGCTGTAAACTAAGCTACTCTCCTTTCTAGCTCCTCATGCCCTGCTAGTATTCTCTCCCCTTTCTACTGATCCTTGCTAAACTGGGAATCTTCTGTCTGACGTACCTTTTTCTCTGTCACCCCTCCACCCCTAACCTTCACTCTTTCTCTCAGTATCTTTCTCTCTCGGTCCTCTGCCTTCTATTTTGCTGTTTATGCTTGCCCCTAATATTCACTACACCTTCATTAATTGCATTCTCTCTTCTAGAGAATTATTTAAAACCCAAAGATCACTAACTTATTGTCATTACATCTCTCTCTTATTTTACAGTAATCACCTACAAGGAAACGTGACCTCAATCCCCCCCCACCTTGAATACACGTGGCTGAAATTCTCTCCACCGGCCCTGAAACTGATACAAAGACTGTTGCTCTCTAGCCAAGGATGAGAGGGAAAAAAATCACAAGCTTATGTGTATGTGTCCCAATTGCTTCTTCGTCATCTGGTTTTAAAAGCATTTTTTAAATCTTTTTTTCAAAATAAACTTGGCTGTGATGTGCACACATATTTCTCGGCTCACTAACCACACCACCACCACCAGCTTTCTTCTACCCCCACTGAGTATGCATCTCTCTCTCCCTAGTCTATGAATCACTTTGGCACCTAACGAACTTCAGGTAAGTGTGCTAAAGACTAAGACCTTCCTGTCTTGTCTCCTCTCTTTTCTAAACCAACATTTGTTCTTGCTCACCTAGACTCTCCACTCCAAACACTGCACTACTTAATGATAAACTTAAGTGCAAGTCCCAGTGATAGTTTTTTGAAACATAGTGATCTGATGCTCCTGTGCCTGCTTCTGGCTCTGCTCGCTCCATTTGCCCTGGGTTCACTCGAGCTCACTTCACTCCCCTACCCTACCCCCATTCCCACCCACCACCACATCAGTAACAATTATCCTAACCAAAGCTCCATCTACCTCTACTGCTCACCCAATCATAACCTTCTACTAATTTATTCTTCACTACACCCCCCATTTCACTAATTGTATAATTGACTACCTCACACCCCATCCCCCCTATACTCCAACACACTGTCTTCGCATTCCAGTTTATCTTACAAATAAATCTTACTCTTCCCTACCCTACATACCCCTCCATCACAACATGCCATTCATCACCTACTTAGTACTACTTACTGTCTCTCTATTGTTGTTCTTTCTACATCTACTTAGTTTTCATGAAACCATACATAAATATTACAAGCCCACTCACGTAACAACTACTCTTCTGCCTAAACTCACTCATTTCTCTGACATAGTGCCCTCTCTATATGCAACACGTACCCCCTCATTAAAAAGCTAAAAATTCTAATCTTACATGTAAAAACTAAAATAAAACTAACTTCCATGTATGAGTACAACACAAAGAAAGAATTGCAGTCCACTAATCCCATATACACTCACCACAACCTAATACTATGCAGTGACATTCACCCCAGTTCCAGACCCACTCACTCCCCTCTTTATGACAAGAACTGTCACAAAACCCTTAACCTTACTACCATCAAACTCCAAAGCATCAGAAACAAAATTCCAGATCTCCATACCTGGTTTGAATACTATAAGCCAGGTACTGTAAAAGCAACTGACACTTGGCTAAAAACCTTATATTAAAATCTATGAATTTCTCCCATCAGGTGTCTCTTGTCTGAGAATAGATAGGCCTAGAAAAAAGGTGGGGCATTGCTCTCATATACTCTAATTCTTTTAATATATTCCCATATAACAAACCCAGACTGACATTTTCTAAAGCTGAAATACAAATATCCTACTTGAAAATGAATAGCAGCAAAAGCATCTGCATTATTTCACATATATCCCCCCGGGTAACAATATCCCAATACTTGAAGAAATGCTAGCCTGGCCATCCAAAAATATAGAGAATGAAACAATAATACATGATGTGAATATTAATGAGCTAGACATCATATATCATCACCCAACAAACAGTATCAACCTATTTAAGTACACCCAACTCATTACTACCATATCCAGACCCATCAAAAACAATGGCTCAATGTTAGACTGGGTCCTTGTATCTGACCCTAGTAAAATCTCCTTCACTGGCACTCTTCCTAAAAGCATTAGTGATCACCTACTGGAATACATAATTCACAAACCAATTCCAGTGCTTAATATATTCCACTATAAGCATACCAGAGACCTTTCCCACTTCTGCCCAACTACCTTTAATGATACCCTACAAAATATCAACTGGCATCCACTTAAATTCCTACCACTAAATGATGCTGTTGAATTCTTTAACTCAGCATTCATCCATGTACTAGACAATCTCGCTCATCTCTGCCATAGGAGAGTGAAAGGCAACCAGGCCAATTGGGGTACCAAATCCATCAAACAACTTATGAATATGGATAAGACCTGGAAATTATGAGATACAAATAAAAACCCTGCAGACTTCGCTCAATACAACCAAGTGCATAATCAAGTAAAGCGACTTGTCTTCAAAAACAAACAAGGCTACTACTACTCCTCTGCAAAATGACCATATGCAAAATCCTAAAAAGTTCTGGAGGTCCATAAACTCTCAATTAAATCCAGGCAAAAGCAATGATCCCTCCATGATCCAGACATGGGCCCAGCTAAAACGGCCTCACTTTTAACTCATTCTTTAAAAACAGTATAGTCAGTGTCTCACTGACAACTTCCCACTAATCAACCCACTTCCCCCATACCTACCACCACCATAAAAAACTCCTGCTTAAACTTAAACCAGGATCAAATACTCCACATAACCTGCCACCAGAATTCCTCTAAAAATTAGCAGACACTATAGCCTATCCCATTAGTATACTACTAAACAGATCCATTCAAAAGTCCTTCATTCCCACCATCTGGAAAAAGGCATTTATCCTCCCTCTCCATAAAGGTGGAAACAATAGTGATATATCTAACTTCCATCCAATTGGCATGCTGTCTCCCATCTCCAAAACTTTGGAAAAATATATCCATAATCAACTCTTAACTACCTACTACACTACAACCTCCTCTCCCAAACCCAACATGGGTTCAGACCTAGTCATAGCACCATCACTACTCTTATATCTTCTTAGACACAGCCAACCCATGCTCAAGACTCATGATACCTAGCCTTCTCACTATTACTTGACCTTTCTAAGGCATTCAGTACTGTCTACCACCCACTTCTTATGACCAAACTCTCCAATGTAGGCATATCTCTAGCCTGGTTTTTCCAGCTACCTTACAGGTAGACAACAAGCAACCAGATGGCACCAATCCCTCTCTTCTTTCCTCAATATAAATACTAGAGTCCCAAAGAGTCCATACTAGGTCTACTGCTCTTCAGCGTTTTCATTAATGATTTCCATACCAGCATACCCCATGCTAATGTCATCCAATATGCAGATGACTTTGTCATCATCGGCATGGCCGTCTACTTTAGAACTACTTACACTCACAAAAAAGGTCTTCAGCTCCACTGAAACCTGGATGTATACTAACTATTTAGCCTTAAATGCTAGTAAAACTAAACTTATGTTATTCACCCCCCAAAAAAAATAACACCTCTAACCAAAAATGAATTTAACATTAACACATTGAACAACATTTGTCTCAAAGTAGTCCCATATACCAAATTTCTAGGAGTCGTCATAGACGAACACCTAACTTTTGACCAGCATATTAACACAAACATAAAAAAAACCCCATCAGAAACTAGGAATCCTGCACAGGCACAAACACTTCCTCACGTATGCAGCAAGACTATTCCTTGCCTCTTCCTTTTTACTTCCATCCTTGCTCTATGGTGCACCTCTCCTTACTAATATACAATCCTCTCTTAAATACAAACTGGACTCCTGATACAATAAAATCGCAAAATTTGATACCAGCACCAAACACTCCTCCCACAACTATGTATCACTTCAACGTCTAAACTGGCTAGAACTTCCCCAACATCTAACATATTAGCAACTAACCACAGCTCATAAGCTAATCTATAAGCCATCTAGTTGTCCTGCCCTCTCCTTTCTGTTCACCATGTATCACCCACATAGACCTCTGCGAACAGTCAATGAGGTGCTCCTTAATGTAACAAAACCTAACCTTTCCACCGGCCAAATGTGTTATCCATATGCTACAGCAAAACTATGGAATGCTATTCCTCCTTCAATAAGGTCTACTAGCAACCGTGAATGTTTTAAGACTTCACTGAAACAACACTTGTTCTCCCATTCGCTATGTACTTGTACCAGCAATGACTATAAAAACACAATATTCCTAGTCTTCCTACTTTTCCTCCCCATCTCACTTTCGGCACAGACTCCTCATATTTACATTCAGCACTTCCATCTTAAGTCCAACATGCGTCACCCAGCGACAAACAATCTACTACATCAGTTACCTGTGATACCTTCCATTCATTCTTGATGCCTGTATAACAGTAGCTCTAAGCCTGTACCTTACTTTCAGAATCTTTACTCTGCTGCTCTCCATCTTTCCCTGTCTACTGTAAATCTGCAGTGCTGTATTGTTCACACATTTAGTATTATCCCATGTCATCAATTGTATTCTTGTTTGGCTTGCATACTTAAAATCTAATATCTGTATAACTAGTATTATCACCTATTCTGTAATGTAGTGTTGCGTACCATCACTGCTTGATTTCTGTATTTTGATTCTGTAGCTTTATAATGTTGCTTGTTTTTGGAGCTTTTCTCCCTGGGCCTCTACTGAAAATGGGCTCACCCTGGCCTAGTAGACCTCCCAGTAAACAAATGCAAATAAATAATAAATAAAGAAATAAAATAAATATGGAACAAAGGAACATTTGTTGTTAAATAAAGTCATAGTGGAGAACTGTAAAACGGGGAAGAATCTAAGTATGGCATGGACAGACTACAAAAAGAGTGCTTAAAAATGTGTAAGGTACACCCTGCACTGATAAACTACATCACAGCAACCATGAAACAGTGGAAAGCCACTTTGCAGTTAAGCAATGATAAAGGACAGATTATTATTTCAGGGATAAACATCCAAAGGGGGATATTCCAAGGTGACTCTGTCACCGCTCTCTTTTGCCCTGCCCTTAACCCATTAAGCTGTTTGCTTATTAGGTCATGGTTATAAGATGGCTTCCAGAAAGCAACAAAGTATAAAGACTTCTCATCTTATGTTTGTCAATGATTTAAAACTTTATAGCTCATCAGATGAGGAACTGAAAGCACAACTGCAAGTAGTCAAAACATTTTCAGATGATATAAGAATGGCCTTTGGTCTTGATAAATGTGCAAAACCAACCTTTAAAGCCGGAAAGATATAGCACCAAGAAAACATCAGTTTGGGACAAGAATCTGATATAAAAGAACTTGAGCAAAAGGGAGTGTATAAATATTTGGGAATTGATGAAGAATCAACAATAAAATATGAACAAATACAAATAAATCTCAATAAAAATATTTTAGAAGACTTAAATTAATCCTGAAAATAGCATTGACATCTAGGAACAAAGTTCAAGCTATAAACCAATTTGCTTTTCTCTCCTAACGTACAGTTTTGAAGTAACTGACTGGCTCCAAAAGGTGTTGGAGAGATTAGACAGGAAAACAAGAACGGTGTTTCATGCTTATCAAATGATTTATAAACATCAGTGCATACCAAGATTATATATTCCCCATTCCAAAGGAGGGATGGGCCTCCTTGAAATCGAATACATGGAGAGATCAGCAGTTGTGGGACTGCATACACATTTGCTGACCTCATAAGACCCAAAACATAATGAAAGTTTTGAAACATGAGGAAAATAAATCTAAAATGAGCTCCCTGCTTAATCTAGCAGAAGCATACCGGCATCAAGCGGGAATGGAAATCAAACCAGAAGTAGATAAAAATCAGGCAGCAACTGAATGTGCCAAAAAACAAACTAAAGAATATAAGGTGGAGGATCAGATGAGAAGGCAAGAAATGTGGAAAATGCATAAATATAGTTGCAATTATAGAAAACTCCTGGAACAACCTCATGTTGATCAGGATCGAACACAGGAATGGTTAAGGAGAGAAGAATTCAAACCAAAAGATGAAAGGTTAATATTGGCAGCCATACACATTGGTTTAAAAGTCCATTGAACATGTGGGAGAAACAGACAAATGTAAGTTTTGTAAAACAGAATTGGAAACAATTGCGCACCTTGTTGGTTGTGACATACTAATGGCAGAAGGACTGTGTACTGCCAGGCATAATAATGTGGCAAGACTGTTGCACTGGGGATTGTGCAAACATTATAATACCGAAGTAGCTGAAAAACACTGGAAACATGAGCCACAAAGCATCATAGAAAATGATGGTCTACATCACATGGGATCACCCATTACCAACAGTTCAAAAGACAGATGAGAGAAAACCAGATATAATGGTTCATGAAAAGAAGACAAAAGCACTGATCATTGAAATTGCTACACCCATTGACTACACTGTCTTACATACAGAGAGATACAAAGTCATAAAATATTAGGATTTCCAGGCAGAAATGAGAGCAATGTGGAAGAAAGATACCCAGACAGTTCCAGTAGTAGTAGGAGCAACAGGCCTTATGAAAAAGAATCTACAATCGCATTTAGATATGTTACTGATACATGTAACTCCATACGAATTGCAGGAGTCATTACTGGGCACATTGTGGGTGCTGCAAAGAGCACTTCTGGCTGACATCAAAGATTGAAACATTACTAATTTCATGAACTTTAATCATACTTTGACTTAGGAATGGAGTCCATTCCCATCATGGTATTAGAAACCCAAAAGATTTGGAGAAATTAAAACAACAGATAGAAACAATGCATTTTTTTGCATTGAGTTTAAGACCATGACATTGGTAACAATCATTGATTTGCGTAAGTCCTTCTTGTAGAATGTTGACATCCATCATTTGGGGACTCAGTGACTGCCCCCAGTTTGCAGTCATCAACAAACTTTGTCAGCCACATATCTTTTGTTTTTGCCTGTACTTCTGAGAAGTAGATTCCAAAAAATAGGTGCCCCAGCACCAATCCCTGTGAAGCACCACTGCTAACGGGTCTGCTGTTGGAGGTGTAGTTCCCTATTTTGAATATATATGTGTTTTGTCATTGAGCTAGTTTGCAACTCACCTGACAGTATATGGGTTGATCTGAGTTGAGTGAGATTTTCAATGATGCCCGAGTAAGGAATTGTGTCAAAGGCCTTGGCAAGTCTGCGTAGGCCATATGCACAGATTTGCGTTCATCCACTGCTTTGGTGACAGTCTCAAAGAAATCTATCAGGTTCAACAGGCAGGACCACCATTTAACAAAACCAGATTGAGTCGATTCAAGTGTTTGAAGGTCTTCTATATCCTTGTTGATAAGGTCCATGATGAGTCTCTCCAAGGCCTTGCAGATAAGGCTAGTTAGGCTAATGGGTCTATAGTTCCCAGGGTCGGTGGATGCAAACCCCCCCCACCTTGTTCAAGGGGATAATGGGAACTGTTTTTCATTCAGCAAGGACAAAACCAGTGCTTAGGCTGTGGTTGAAAAGAGTACACAATGGTGTTGCTAACTCCTGTTTTAAACCATTGAGAACATAGCCTGGGATGTTATCAGGTTCCATAGAGGCTGTTTTTGGCCTTTGAAAGAGTGGTTAAGATTTGCTCTTTAGAGGTACTAGGTGGAGAATAGATGGTAAGGATATTCTGGGGTATACATGGTGGGGAAAGGGGGGAGAAGTTTTCACTGAACCTGTCCACTAACAGGTTGGTTATTTCAACTGGTTCAGTATATTTGGTACCATTCACTAGTTCACCCCAAATCTGGGCTTTTCCCTTAAGGTTTCACATGTAGCTAAATAATGCCTTATGGTTATCCTTAGCTAGGGATGCTAATTTAGATTCATAGTTAACTTTAGATGACTTTACAAGATGTCCTATTTGCTTGTTCAAGCTGAGGAGGGTGTGCTTCCAATTCTGAGATTTTTCCTTCTTGCTCTTATACAGCAATTTCTTATTATTATTATATAACCTGTTCATGGTGGATGTCCATGAGGCAGGCTTGTTTTTCTTGAGGCTCTTGCTTCGGTCCCATCAGGAATGGCTGAGTCAATACAATTGTATAGCTGTTTATACAATGCACTGGTGTATATCACAGTATACGTTTCCTTGCCATCATTGGGGACAGGAGCTTTGCAGCTGTTAATGCCTCCTCATAAGAGGTCATAGTTGGCTTTGGAGAGACTGATTTATGATCACACTTCACCAGGGAGGGCCCCACAGTTGTGGTGGTGCACCGTTTTACCATGTTGCTGAGTACCAAGTCTAGAATGTTTGGGCCCCTTATGAGGGTGCCAACTATCTATTCCAAGGCATTTGGGTTAATGAAGTCCAAGAACCTTTGGGCAAGTGTGTTTGCACAGGTTTACTTTTCTTTGTCGAAATTGCATTATTTCGAAAATAAAAGTAGAGGACCACTTACGCGAAAGTGCACTTAAACGAAAGTGCACTTTCATGAATATCGATTCAGTGAACCAATAAGAAAGAAAACAGGAAACACTGCGGCGCCGAAGCACACTATAGTGGGGAAAAGGAAATTTGCCTGTTTCCCCACTGTAGTGTGATCTCGGAGTTTGTATATTTAAGTAGTGGGGGTGTGGGGGAGGGCGCAGGTGGGGCTTGCCCCCCTGCAAAACAGTGTTTTTTGTGTTTTCTTTTTGTGTTTTAGTGCACTGTCGCTTAAGTGCACTTTCACGTAAGTGGTCCTCTACTTTTCTTTTTCAAAATAAAGCAATTTCGACAAAGAAAAGTAGATCCATATATGGGTCTACTTTTCTTTGTCAAAATGTCATTATTTCGAAAAAGAAAAGTAGAGGACCACTTACACGAAACTGCACTTAAATGAAAGTGCACTTTCGTGAATATCAGTTCAACGAACTGATAAGAAAGGAAACGGGAAACACTGCTGTGCCAATGCACACTACAGTGGGGAGAAGGGAATTTACCTGTTTCCTTTTTCAATGAACCGATAAGAAAGGAAACAGGAAACACTGCGGTGCCAATGCACACTACAGTGGGGAAAAGGGAATTTACCTCTTTCCCCACTGTAGTGCGATCATGGAGTTACTATATTTAAGTAGCGGGGGTGTGGGGGGGTGCAAGGGGGGCTTGCCCCCCTGCAAAACATTGTTTTTTGTGTTTTCTTTTTCTGTTTTCTATCGGTTCATTGAACCGATATTCATGAAAGTGCACTTTTGTGTACTTTCACGTAAGTAGTCCTCTACTTTTCTTTTTCAAAATAATGAAATTTCGACAAAGAAAAGTAGATCCGTTAGTACACATATAATTTATCCACTCTATGAATGCGTAGTTAAAGTCACCCATAATCAGGATGTTTGGTTGTATTTTGAGTGACTAAAGTAGATCCAAGTATGCAGTATGGAGATCATGATTCATGGATGGGGATATATAGCTGGCAATAACCTGGAGAGGGGTCTTTCCTATAGTTATCTGCACATGTAGTAACTCTTGGGAATCATTCGGTTTAACCAATCTGGAGGTGTATTTATCTTTAATGAATATTGATGCTCCTCCTCCTTTAGTTTTCACCAATTCATTTTGTGGTCTGAATGTTTGGAAGCCATTATATCCCAGTATAGCTGGGGTGTTCTCCACGGCCTTGAACCAGGTCTCTGTGAATGTACAGATACATCCTCCAAGATGAGGAGTGCTTTCAGTGAGTGCAGTTTCAGATTTAGACTCCTAGCATTTAGCAGCATAACTTTAACGTTGTTTTTTGAGGATATTTTTACATTGGGAATTTTGTTTATGTGACATGGCATAGAAAAGGCACTATGGGGGAGGCAAGAGCCTTAGCCAGTAGCTGAAATCCCAAAGTTGACAGTTGGAGACCATCTCTGGCAAATCATTGTGGTCTATCAACCATATCATTCCAGGCTGACAGGTGCTGGATCCCCGTAGCATGACCCCAGAAACTAAGCCAGTTGTTGAAGTCAATAATTTTTGTCTGTACTGAGGCATCATCCTAGGTGAAGGTAGAATGCTGCTTAAGGGTAGAGACATACCTGCCTGGGACAGATAATAAGATCTCATTTATATCTCTCTTCATATAGTCAGGTGAGGTACTTCTCAAGTCATTCACACCAACATGAACTACTACAGAGTAATAACAGTGCCTGTTATTGAGAGACCTGAGTGCATATGTGATGTGGTGGATCCTGGCACCTGACAGACAGCTGACTGTGACCTTTTCCTTATCCAACCTGGTGAGTGGGATAACTGTGTGTCTTACAATGGAGTCACCTATGACTAAAACATTTGATTTTGTGTTTTGCCTTAGGTGCATGTTTGGTGAAACACTGGTGCATGCCTTTATATGTGTACTGTGAGTTGCTGGGAATGTATTAAGTGAAGTGTATTTATGTTTGGGAGGTCTCTGATCTTTAGGTAGACTTCTACTGAGAATCTCTGCATATGTAGGTTTAGGTGTTGTACACATGGATGGTGCAGGAGGTGAATTGTGTGAATTGATAACCTGCTTAGTATCTGATATACAGATTTGTGAGCATGAGAAACTTGATTCTAGATTCTTATTATAAATGCATCTCTCACATATTGAATTTGTGTGAACTAGGATAAGTGGGTTCTCAGTGTATATCAGGCAATTGCTACATTGTCTCAGGAGGCCCCAGTTGATCAGGTTGGCTGGAGAAATGGTGGGAAATTGTCCACTCATGCTGCTAGGTGAAGTGCTGTGGCCGGTAACAGTGAGGGGGACTAGAAGGACCAAGTATGGCTAAGGAACAAGAAAAGGTTCTAAACTGTGAGGGGTATAATAAGTATGACTTGTGGAGGAACCTCGGAGGCTCATCTGAGTATCTAACCAGGCAGTGAACCACAACAGCAAGTAACCTCCGATGAAGCACAAGCAGTTCACTAAGGGAAAATGATCTTTCTAAGAGTTTGCATCTATGACCACCAATGGCATCCTCTACTATGGGTAATGAATGGTCATGCGGGTGGTGTGAACCACTCAAACACAAGCTAATTCTGGCAGCAAGTAGCAATAAAATTGAACTGATTTCAAACACTCTGACTAATAGTAGCACACTACAGTGGACCCTAAGCCAACAATCAGATAGGTCCTTAGCTATACTCTGCTCTCACTAGGGTGCAAGGGAGGCCCTCTTTTGTGGAGGAAAGCTGGGGTAGAGCTCTGAAACTGTAACAGACTGGGTCCAGCAAATCTGAACCAAGGCTATGCTAGGCTAAAAGTGCAGGAAACAGCAAAAAGACAGGAAAGTGCAGTTCAAAAAATACAGTGCAAGAAGTACAGATCAAGTAAAAATGATTTATTTATTTTTATTTTACATTTGTTGACCAGGAGTGTCCGGCTGAGCTATTGCCTTTTTTCAGCAGAGGCCCAGGGAGAAAAGCTCCAAAGATATACAATGCAATAAAAATAGCAATACAGATACATTTCAATAAAAATAGCAATAGAGAATTTTGGTAGTTAAAATACGTAAGCTACATACATGTATATTGTTGACAGATAAAACAGTACTATAAACAAAAAGGAGAATGTTAAACAAGTAGAATAAGTTGTATGTTTTGGTTTAAAAAGAGAGTTGAGTAAATATAAGGCTTTGTATGCAGAGTAGCAGAAACTTAAAAGGTTACATAAGAATTTAAGGGAGCAGAGTATAGAAGGAGCTTTGGAGGTTGCATAGGAAGCATAGGATGAAGTAGTTAATGACAAGTTTTAGTAAGTTAGTTTGACTGTACTATAAAAGGTAGGTAATAATCAGGGAGGGTGAGTACAATGGCAGGACCAGTGTATTTTTTAAAGTGGTCTTTGGTTGCTAGCTTAAATTGTTTGGGGTGAGTCAGGGACCTTATTTCTAGTGAGAGTTTGTTCCATGCAGTAGAGGGATGGTAGCAATATAAGTTGCACCCTGTGTTGGATTTGGGTTTATGGATTTTTAGTAGGTTTTGGGTTGAGCTTTGGAGGGGTCTGGTAGGGCAGTAGTGAGAGATGAGAGAATATAGACTTGGGGAGAAATCAGGCTGATATAGGATGGAGTGCATGATTTGGAGTTGAGATTGTAGGAACAGGTTGAGGTAGTTCGGGCCATTTCAAGTATTTTAGGGAGAGACAATGGTGAGATTTATATATTTGTTGAGCTGCAATTCTAGCTATTTTGTGGTAGGTTGATTCTAATTCGGTAAGTATTGAGGAGTTCAGATTTGTGAGTATTTGGGAACAATAGGTTAAGAATGGTAGAAGGTAGGCATGGGTAAGAGAAATCCTAGCTTCAGTAGTTAGGAATGTGTTGTTCCTGTACAGTAGTCTTAGCTTTAGGTGGGTTTTTTGATACAATTGTTAATGTGAAGATCAAATTTTAGTTGGTCGTCAATGGTAATGCCAATGAGTTTTGTGCTAATTTCAACTTCTATAGGAGTTTTGTTTAGGGACCTTATAGAGAAGGAAAGTTTAATGTGGTTTACAGATTTAGATAGAAAGAGCAGTAATTTTGTTTTCTTAGGGCTGAGTATGAGCTGATTATTAGTGAGCCATGTTTCTACTGAGTTGAAAGATGTCAGGGCATTTGTTAGGAGTTCTAAGGGGGAATTAGCAATAGTTATAACTGTAGAGTCATCTGTGTATTGAACAATGTTAGATTGAGGACAAGAGGAGTGGAGTGAGATGGTGAAGATATTAAAGAGTAGAGATCCAAGAATGGAACCTTGGGGAATACCAGTTCTTACTGAGAGAGGGATGGATAGTGCTCAGTCCCATCGTACTGACTGCAGCCTATCAGAGAGATAGCTAGAGAACCATGCAACTGTATCAGGGGAGAAGTTTAGGTCTACAAGATTACTAAGTAGCAGAATGTGTGAGACAGTGTCAAAAGCCTTAGAAAGGTCAAGGAATAGACAGGATATGAGTTTGTGATAATGTTTAGCCAGGGCTAAGGTGTTGAGGAATGGTAGTAGAGCTGTGGTTGTACTATGACTTAGACGGAAGCTATGATGTGTTGCAGTGAGAAGTTTTTCTTGTAAGAGATAATGCATAACTTGTTTGTGTATACATTTCTCAAGGATTTTGGAGAGAGGGAAGAGGATAGCGATAGGTCTGAAATTAGATATTTCTGTGGAGTTGCCTCATTTGTGAATAGGAAGAGTGTAAAACTGTTTCCAGATAAAAGGAACTTTAGACTCGGAGATGGAGTGATTGATTAAATACAACTGGGACAAAATTCAAAAAAAAAAAATAAAAACAATGAGCCACTGCAATCCAGTGTCTGGGGAAGATAAGCAGCAAGATTTATGGGCAATTAGACAAGCTAGATTCTAAAGAAAAAAAGGTATTTTCTTTTCTGCTTTATTTTTTCTTTAAAAACGGAGAGCTGCAGTTCACTGAGAAGTAGGAAAATAATGTAGTTACTTCTGCCAGGGGTTTTAGAAATGGACATGCAGTAAATTAGGAGTCAACAGAGTACTATTTAAAAAGGAATGGAATATGGCATATGCGAGCAGACTACTGGCGATTCCTATGAAGAAGGGGCAGAAAAGCTAAGTCAAAAGATGGTGCCTTTCTCCATCAGGTTTTCTGATTCCTCTGCAATTAAGCAGGAGTGTGAGGGAGGTGTGCAGGTTCAAGGTGGGGGAGGGAGATAGACACAAAGTAATACAAGGTTGTGAGCCAGAAAAACTGGACTAAGCCAGCTGCTAAGAAAACAATCAGGGAAACCAAGCTCAGTCAATTCCAAGTCAGTGTAGTGCAGTATCTTCCTAATAACTACAAATCTTGTGCTACTAATCAAGTACAGTGTGGTGAAAAGGATCACCACTTCTATAGGGAAAAACAATCGAAGTATGGGCTGCAGGTACATCAGTAAATGTTTTCACTTACTTATTTGTCAGTAGCAGGCAGTGGATCCTTCAGATAACACTCGGAGATAGACTGCGTGTTGCTAACCTCTAAATTAACCAAAGGGAAAGCCCAAGACTGAGACTTATTCCAGCAATCCCCGACTCAGATGGGTCCTTGGCTGCACACTTCTGCCACAAGGGTGCAAGGGACCTTCTTAATGTAAGATGGCTGGTTTTAGTGTTCAGATGATACCAAACAGTCTAGATTCAGCAATCCTGAATCTAACCTGTGCTATAAAATGCAAGAGTACTAGAAATTCAAAGTGCAGAAAATTGGAGTGTCAGCAGTAAAAAACAGTTTAAATAAAGCAGCAATTCATTAGAATACTCCCACAAGAAATCCAGGATCATTCTTATAAAAATCATCAGACATCAAATGCTTTGATTGATCGTGGCTGCGTATGTCCCATAGTTTCACTTCGTCACAGGGACTGAGTTGTAGAGTTATGCACATTTCGAAGATAAATGTGTTCTTCAGTTTCCATATGTTGTGGTATAATGACATTGTAAAACTTACATTTCCACAAAAGATTTCCTTGAGGATGTAAAGATCTTAAATGCAGAGCAAAGCATACCACAATGTAACATTGTAAAATTGCCCTTTACCTTCATTAGCCTCATGCAACTAAGGCCTCAACCATAATCTTATCATATCCCACTTATTTCTTTTAAATGTATTCATGTTCTGATGAAGTGACATGTTGAATGATTGATGCTTTAGGCATTTATAATTTTGAAGACAATCATCTGTTCTTTCTGATGTTCTCTACTCATATTTCCTCTTTGCGTGTCATGTAATTACACCAATTTTGGAAACATGTCTACGCCTCCATGCACATGGCTACAAAACAGAGTTAAAATGTTCCTCCTTCTCCAAGACTGAAGAGCAGATTCAAAAATAGCTCTACTACTACAGCCATCCTTGTTGCAAATTGTCCACAGCTCAGACTTCACCTGTGCTGTCAGGTATAAGTACTTTCTTACTGCAGCAAAGGGCTGCCATAAAGTTCCCCAAATACAAGTGTGAATGAAATAGTTTATCAGAATGTTTTTACTTACTTTTATGTCATTATGAAACTTTGCCTATGAGCAACTGTGTCATCGAAAATAGGTATTGTTTCATCATTGTTTCTGTACTGAGAAGTATTACTAAAATGCCTAAAATTTCTAAGAGGCCCATGCTTTATAGGGGCCCACACATTCTCCTATCTTATATATATTAAACAAAACAGTTGCACAGCAGTTGGGAAAGGTGAAATATCACAGCAAAATGTATTAAAAGCTCTATACAGTTGCTGCAAACTAAAATTATATGAATCCAAAGAAAAGCCACTCATTAAACCTCTGCTCACTTGAGTGTTGGTTTGCTCATTAACAACAGAAAGGATGCCTTTTTAGTCCACTGCACATTGAAATGCAAATGTCCAGAAAGGAGTAGTTCTTTTGAAAACCAAGTCATTTTGCTCTTACTGCTTCCACATACAGTTAGATTATTTTGCAGAATATGCCAATTTATAACAAATGCTGAATTTTGTTGCTGTTACCATTTCACAGGTTTTATTAAAGATAAATTTCTGAAATAACACTGATTTATTAAAAATAATCTGAATATAGAGGTTATGATTAAGTCTCTGATTGTAACCAAGTTGTTATATATTTGAGAAATGTGCTATTACTCAAGAGGTGAATTTTGTGAATAAATTTTACAATGGCATAACAAATGTTTATAATGCAAAGGAGATCATTAGTTGTAATGAATGCATAATTTTGAATGCTGCAATGTGCTACCAGTTTAAAACTAAAAAACGTGTGACAGTGTCTAACGGCTTTTAAAGCTGTTTGATCAGGATGCCATTTGTGTGGCAGTGTGAGATTCATTATAGTTTTTAAATCTCTTAGTTGTTTTCCCAATACAGTTTCATGGTGACTGTAGTCCGTGTTACAGCACAAGGCTTTCTTGTCTATAAACATGAGGTTCGTATCTAAAAAAACTCACAATAACAAACTTGTACTAGTTAGGATTTTATGTGTGAATCTCTCAGTACCAGCACAGTTATTTTCTCTTGTGTGTATGTAAGCATGTATTTTGTAATTATTTATTATATTTGTTTAAAGGAGCAGGGCATTGATCGAAGTCTGCCATTTTCAGACTCTGCAAGGAGTAAGTGATGTACAGCCGTCGGAGTTAATATAACAATTAAGAAGGAAAGTAGCAATATCAGAATAATGCAGTACAGCAAACATACATACAATACGTCCATTGTTATTACAAGTATGTAAACAAATAATGGGCACATGGACTGAAAGAAATGTAAACAAATGCAAGTTAGATAGCATTTAAGAGAGTTCATATGTATAAAACTAATTTAAAGTTTCCAAAGTGCAACACTTTGTCATCAATTAAAAAATACCATCATACTCACAAAGAAAAATGCTTTGTAGATATTTATACTTCAAAGTTTCTGTCCTACACATTCACTTTGTTAAAGTGGATGTTTGATTATTGTCATCAAGTGTATCACTTCTTCAAGAAAAACCCAAAGTATACTTTGCAAAAACACAATGGAAGATGATGGGGTGTCCAATCGTAACCTGTTCATTGTGTGCTCAGTATTTTTACATTATCACGAAGCATTGTTCCAGTCATATCAGTAGCTATGACAGTCAAAGGTTGAAAAGCTTTTATCTTGGCAGTCTTTTTCTAAGAGTGTGAAAAGACTTTATCAGACACAAAATGCTGATGTCTGTTTCATCATTCAATGTACATAATCAAACATTTACTGTCATTTTGTATTTTCATTGGCACAAGCAATGTAATCAATCAATCCTAGTAAAGTACGCTTGTTCCTATAAGAAAACACAGTAAAACGAAAACCCCACTCTACGCACATAGAAAACAATCAGACCCAATAAAAAAGCAGCTTTACAATCTGATTCATTATAACAGAAATTAAATTTGGAAATATAGAACAAAATAACGGAAAGTAGAACAATAAAAAAGAATGACATTACCTGCTATACAGACTCATTCTACATATATAACCAAATAGGACTGAAAACTAACTAAATAATATCTAAATTAAAAAATAATTTGTCTGAGCACAATCTTTAATAAACTACTACCATTATATAACATAGTACCAGACACTATAAAAATTTTATAACTTGCTTCAGAATTAAAGCAAAAACCTATAAGACAACATTTTTACAAACCCATGGCTAAAGTCCGATTGAATAGCCAAGAAGTACAATAGTATAAAGACTGCATCTCAATGAAATGAATGGTAGACAATGATTTCAACTACAAAAAGGGTAATTGAAGTATGCAGGTAGGGGATCTAGTCTGTCTGATATATGAAATATCTTGTTCTATATGGTTAAGGATCTTGATTTTTGGACTTGAGGCTTCACAATTTGTCATGTAGATCATTCCCTTAATAAAACTACTGCAAACAAGCCCTTTTTCCCAAATACTCCATATATATATATATATATATATATATATATATATATATATATATGTGTGTGTGTGTGTGTGTACGTGCCTGATGATATTCTGAAAATAGAATGATCAGAAGTGAGTTATGGCTTTATTAAAAAGACAAGTAATTGCAATTAATACCAATTATTAGTATTTCATGTATTTGGTCCAGGAACATATAGACTGGGCCTATGCATATGTTCATAGGTAGATACTAGGCTATTGGCCCTGGGGCCTATACAAGCCCAGCCAAAAAGCTATCCTGGCTTTTGCCACCCAAGAAAATTATTTTCCTGTGCCACTGTCGAACAGAGCCACAGAGGTGATTCTCGGGGTGAATTTCCTATTTCCCATCCAATCATCAAGATTTTGCTTGAAGAGTGGTAATGAGGAGCTTTGTTTGATATAGATAGGTAGTTTATTCCAGAGTATGGGAAGTGTCTGGGACAGGAATCTATCCCTCCGGCGTGTTCTGTTTATTGTGGTGACAAGGTTTAGGTCCCTCGGAAGGTAGCTCGGAGGGATTGGGATTTCTTTAAGTGGAGCATGTCCAACAGCTCTGAGTTTGACATAGCTTTGTATGTTAGGCAGAGATCACCACTGAGTAGGCGATATGCGACGGAGTAAAGCTGGAGTTTTTTGAGACGGTCTGCGTAGGGCATCTGTTTGAGGCTGGTAATCCTCTTTGTGAGGTATTTCTGCGGCATTTCCAGTTGTTGAAGATGTCTTGTGAGGTACATACCAAAAGGGGCGTTGTACCATATAATGGGTCTAATGAGTGATGAGTAGAGGGGAACAATGACCTCTTTTTTTCTGGATGAGAAACCTTTTGTGATGAGGTGTGCCACGTAGAAGGATTTCCTGACTACTATGGCGATGTGATTATCAAAGGAGAGACTACTGTCCACCCGTGTCCCAAGGTCTCTTATCGCACTTTTGGTGTTAAGTATACAACCGCCTATGTTGATAATGTAGACATTTCAGTTTGTGGTGTTTTATAGCAGTTCCATTCAGTCAGTGCTGTAAGACAGGGAGCTGGTGATTTGTTCTTCTGTGGAGTACAATAAATACCTATGTGTGCAACATCATTTCGGTTAGTGGAAATGTTTGCTTACCTCCACTGTTGAGTGCCTGTAGGATTATATAGAAGTCATAAGATTTGGGAGAGAAGCCCCCAACATGTGAGGTTTAGGCAGATTGTCCCATGCAAACAGCAGTTAGCTTTAGAGTATATCTGCATTGATATTTACGGTTTTAGAATTTTGAACAGTTTAGTATTCAGGTTTCATTATTGTCAGTTTCTGTATATAGTCATGCATTTTCCTCCTGACTTTCCTTGGAACTTTGAGAACATGACAGATCGGTTACGGCCGTACTACTTAATATGGCATCATTGCACAAGAGTGGAATTAAGCAGTTCATACTCATTCATAATAAATAGCTTCATTCGTTTATATAAAAAGGTTTACATTTGCAGAGTTTAGCTTGGTGCCACCATTTTGGTGGCTAATATTTCATGAGTTGGATGACACTGTAATTACTGTTATGAGAGTTCTTGTAGCTGGAGATATACATGATTTACAGGTCAGAGGTTTAGGCAAAAGTATTGGGGAATGAAACATATGTAGATGTTTCCTATAGGGTGTTTGTATGTGTGATATTCTGGTTTATAGCGCTTCATCTCTTTACGTATATGTTTTATTGATCACGGCAGTAATTGAAAGCTTTTTAGTTTGTACCCTGCAATGTCTACAGATTGCCATTGTCTATCCTCTGTCATGAAATCATGCATGCCATTGTAGCATACTGTATAAACTAAATTAGTGATAATATGCTTTTGGGGGTTATACACATGCCGAAACTTATACAGGCTATCCATTGTTCCATTATTGGGAACAACAACATGGTACTTTCTGTAACAGAATGAAGAAGTCCTGCATACAGTGATTATGATCTTGTGCGTGTGTGTGTGTGTGTGTGTGGGGGGGGGGGGGGGGTACACAAGGAACAGGTACAGCACCTTTACACATTTCCTTATCAGAATATATTCTCTCATAATATTGATTACAAAATGTACAAAGAAAGGATAGACTGAGGATGAATAAATTAATTGATACTAAAAACAAGGTTATACAGCAACTCAAGGTATCATATATTCAGATTATGCATTTAATGAGTGCAGATCAACCATTTTGGGAACATGTGTGGCAGTCCGTTCTGTAGGATAGAAATGTGGTGGATAGGCAGACTTGCACAATAAGCCAAGTTCACCACTGCTTAATTGACATTCTTAGTTGTTACAAGCAGAAATCACAGATGATTGCAAGGGACATCTCCACCACTGCGCGTGGTCTGCCAGGGTCAACCAGACTGACAGAGACAAAAGAGTTTCTTTAAGCAAGTTGAAACAGAATTTTGCTCCAGTATGGTTGTGGATCTTAATAATGGCTTGATCCATTCCACATTTGTCTCAGTAGATGATAGACTAGGTTCGTAATATAAAGTAGTGGTTTATGTAAACAGTTGTTACACCAGTGTGTTTTTCTAAGCAAAATTGATACAATGCACATTTGTTTTGATAGGCATATCAGTAGTGTAAAAGGTTGCCACCACCAGACAAGGTAAGGTCACTTAAGAAGAAGTTGGCTTTATATTAAACTATGTCTTGTTTGCCACAAGGACACTCTTGGTCTTTCTATGTTATGTATTTACAGGTGGACGTGATGATGGAAAATAAGTAGAAAGAGATGAGGCTGGTCAGCTATCAATGTGCACACACCTAAAGAGTCTGAAAATGATACTCAGATATGTTAAAATTCAACACAGTCAAATGATATCTTGATACTGGTAACTGTTTCATTCCTGGGTGAAGAGGAAGTCAGCCTCCACAGAGGGTGTATGTATGTATGGCAAAAGATAATGCACCACCTCAGAAAATACTGAGTGCAAAACATCTACTGTGTATGCATGACAGAAAACAATACGCCTCTTGTGAATTCACTGGCAGAGCGCACAATGTTCCAGATGTATGTATGACTGAAGACAGTGGGCTCCTGTAGATGTAGTGGATGGGTGCAAACCATCTTCTCTGTATCTATTGTAGAAGACAAGGGCCCCATATGGCTGCACTGCTTGAGTTTATGCTATAGCCTCTGTATGTATGGTTGAAGATATTGAATCCCCTGTGGCTATAAATCTTGCATCATTTTTTGTGTGTGTATGGCTGAATATAGTGGATCCCTGTGGATGTATGGTTGAATGCACACCATCACCTGTTGATGGATGAAGACAGTATGTCCATGTGTACGTATTGACTGAGCACAAGCTATACATTCTGGTTGAGCACAAACAATTACCTTATGTGCATGGCTGAAGATTGTGAATGTACTTGTTAAGCTCACATCATCTCTTGCATGTGTGTGTGTGTGTGTGTGTGTGTGTGTGGCTAAACATAATGAGACCCTATCAGTACAGGCAAAGACATCCAGATATGGAAAATTTCACAATAAAAAGATTAATAGCACAAAGCTGTAATGCAGAAAAGACGAGTAGTAAAGCAGAACTAGAAGTTAAAGTTATGGAGTGCCTGCAAAGTGAAGGGTTTAATGTAGAAGGTCTAAAACAGACTACATCACAGCATGATGGAGTGAGTCTCCAGAATAAGGAAAAGCAAGAAGATCAGGAGACACGTGAAGAAGGAATATGGATAGTGGAAAGGAAAAGAGATTTAATATGGTGCAATATTTATGCAAAGGAGAAAGCAAAACTAACTAATACAAAAAGAGCAGCACCAAAGATATTTAAAGAAAAATATAAGGAAAATAATCCAGATACAGAGAACTTTACAATACAAAAAATAAGAAGACTAAGAAGAAAAGTAGAAAAAGAGATAGTAATGGAAAAGTCAAAGAAATAGAAATTGAGGTTATGGAACAGCTGTAAAGAGAAGGATTCAGAGTAGTAAATCGAATGCAGAAAGCACCACAACAGGATAGAGCAATGGATATCCAAATTAAGGGGAAACCAGTGGAAGAGGAAACAATTGGTCAGGTGCCACATCAAGATATTTTGGAGCCTTCCACAGGAAACCGGTATAAACGTTCATTTGAAGCTAGACAGCAAGGAAAGGAACAGGAAACTGTAGAAACTCTGATGCAGTCAATGTTGAGGAGTGATAGGCCAGTGAGTTTCCATATGACAGAACAACAGGTGACACAGCATGAAACTGAAGAGAATGTGCCACAAGAAGATGTTATAGAACTTTCTATAGAATGCCCGCAGGAAACGGAAAACAAGGGATGTGCCTTAGTATGGAAGAAAATGAGTTAAGAGAAGAGTTGCTTGATTTAATAGACAAAGATAGATATATCAAGATCAATTAGAGAACTAAACTGCAGAAGTTTAGTAAGATCCCAAAAGTCAGAAGATTGATAAAACAAATGAACACAGTAATTAGGACTGTCCATAGAGATCCATGCGATATAACAGAAATAAACAGAATACATTACTGTGCTGCTAAATTAATAACTGGTAAAGTTCTACCACAGGAATACAGGGTAGCAAGGGAAAATAAGGGGCGAAAGCGAATACCATCATGGAAATATCAAATAGAGAAAACTATAAAGCAGTTAAGACAAGAACTGTCATTGTTAAAAGATTATAGAATAGGGAATAGATCAACAAAAATGCTAAGAAAGATAGATGTGATAAAAGCAATGCGCAGTATTAGAACAGACCAGGATCTATTATGCACTGTTGGAGATGAACTAAAAATTTCAAAAGAGGCGGAAAGACTTAGAAGATACAAAGATAAATATAAGGAAAGAGGACAAAATAAGCAATTTATTGATGACCCAAAAAAGTTTTTTAGAGAATTGGGAAATAAGGTAAAAGGAATTGAAAGACCGTCAAAAAAAGAGGAAGTAGATACATTTTGGAGAAGTATCTATGAAGATCCTGTGGAACATAACAGAGATGCTAAATGGATAGAAGAAGTAAAAGAAAGAATAAGAAGTTTAAAGGTATAGAATATGAAATGGGATGAAATAACAGACAGAGAGATGGAAACATAGTTGAGAAAAGCCTCTAACTGGAAAACCCCAGTCCCAGATGCAGTACCTAACTTTTGGCTTAAAGTATTAGCTTCTTTGCATGAGGATTTATACATGAGTAAGAACTATTTATATGCGCACCCTGAACACACACCACACTGGTTGACAACAAGAAAAATAATGCTCTTACTTGAGTGAACCTGCAAGCTACCCTAAAAATTATAGACCAATAACTTGTCTTCCAACGACGTATAAACTATGCACGAGAATCGACTCCAACAGAGTTTATAGTCATTTAGAAGAAAACTCAATTATGGCAGTAGAACAAAAGGGCAATAAAAAAAAGTCATATGGAACAAAGGATCATTTGTTGTTAAACAAAGTTATAGTGGAGAACTGTAAGAAGGGGAAGAATCTAAGTATGGCATGGATTGACTACAACAAAGCATTTGATGGTATCCCACATTCATGGATAAAAGAGTGCTTAAAATGTATAAGACACACCCTACACTGATTGACTACATTACAGTAACCATAAAACAGTGGCAGACCACTTTGCAATTAAGCCATGATAAAGGACAGATTATTATCCCAGGGATAAAAATTCAAAGGTGTATATTCCAGGGTGACTCTGTCACCATTGTTATTCTGTCTTGCCATTAATCCGTTAAGCTGTTTACTTAACAGTTTAGGCCATGGCTACAATTTGGCTCCTAGAAAACAACAAAGTCTAATGACTTCTTATCTTCCCTTTGTCAATGATTTAAAACTGTATAGCTCATCAGATGAGGAACTGAAAGCACAGCTGCAGGTTGTCAAAACTTTTTCAGATGATATTGGAATGGCATTTGGTCTTGATAAATGTGAAAAGCAACCTTTAAAAAAGGAAAACTGCAGCACCAGGAAAACATCAGTTTGGGACAAGATTGTTATATAAAAGAACTTGAGCAAGAGGGAGTGTATAGATACTTGGGAAATGATGAAGAATCAGCAATAAAACATGCACAAATGTGAATAGAACTCAGTAAGGAGTACTTTAGAAGACTTAAATCAATCCTGAAAACAGCACTGATATCTAGGAACAAGATCCCAAGCTATAAATCAATTTGATCTTCCTGTCCTAACTTATAGTTTTGGAGTGATTGACTGGCCCCAAAAAGTGTTGGATAGACTGGATATTAAAGCAAAAAAGATGCTTCATGCTTACCAAATGATTTATAATAATCAGTGTATACCAAGATTACATATTGCCCATTCCGAAGGAGGGATGGGCTCCTTGAAATTGATTACATGTATAGATCTGAAATCGTGGGACTCCACACATATTTACTGACCTCATAAGATCCAAATGTAGTGAAAGTTTTGAAACATGAGGAGAATAAATCTAAGATGATGTCTCTGCTCATTACAGCCGAGTGACGCCTCCAGGCGTTTCTGCAGTTACCTCCTACTGCTCCTCTAGGCATCTAATAGTGCCTGTTCATATTTGCATTAATAATTCCAAAACCATGTTACATACAAGGTATCGGAAAATGTTATCTTGAAGCATTCATGACGGCAAACACAACTGTATTGATATATGACCTCTATCAATGGATATTTGTTAAAAATGTAAGGTGATAACTTCAATTTTTAAATGCTGAAGCCACGCCCACTAGGAGTTAAAGGTACTCACTCAAAAGAGCTATACTGGAGGGAATGAGTTAATTTAGCAGACGCATATTGACGTCAAGCAGGAATGGAAACCAAACCAGAAGTGTATAAAAACCAGAGAGCAACTGAATGTGCCAAAAAACAAAAAGACTATAAGGCGAAGGACCAGATGACAAGGCAAGAAATGTGGAAAAAACATATATATAGTTGCAAGTATAGAAAACTTCTGGAAGAACCTGATGTTGATCAAGAACGAACACAGGAATGGTTAAGGAGAGGCAAATTCAAGCCCAGAAATGAAAGGTTAATATTGGCAGCCCAAGACAGTGGGCTGCATACACTCTGGTTTACAAAGTCCATTGAACTTGTGGGAGAAACAGACATATGTAGGTTTTGTAAAACCGAATTGGAAACAGTCTCACACCTTGTTGCTGGTTGCAATGCACTAATGGCAGAGGGACTGTATACTGAAAGGCATAATAATGTGGCGTGAGACTGTTACACTGGAGAGTGTGCAAACATTATGGTATCGAAGTGGCTGGAAAATACTGGAAACATGAGCCACAAAGAATCATAGAAAATGATGAAGTTTATATGACATGGGATCACCCAATACCAACAGTTTAAAAGATAGATGCTAGAAAACTGGATATAGTGGTCCAAGAAAAGAAGACAAAAGTAGCATTGACCATTGAAATCGCCACACCCAGTGACTACAGTGTCTTGCATACAGAGATACAGAAAGTCATAAAATACCTGGATCTGGAGGCAGAAATGAGAGCCATGTGGAAGAAAGATACTCAGACAGTTCCAATAGTAGTAGGAGCAATGTGTCCTATAAAAAGAATTTACAGTCATATTTAGATATGTTACCAATTCATGTAACACCGTACAAATTCCAGGAGGAGTCATTACTGGGCACATTGCGGGTGCTGTGAAGAGCACTTTTGGCTGACATCAAAGAGTGAAACAATATTAATTTCATGAATATTAATCATATTTTGACTTAGGAATGGGGTCCATTCCCATCATGGTATTAGAAACCCAAAAGACTTTGAGAAATTAAAAAATTACCAGTTGAATACACAATATCTCCTGTGTATGTACCTCTGAGGATAATGAGTCCCTGTGAAAGTACTCAATGCACACCATCACCTGTGTGTGTATATGGCTGATGACAATGTGCCCCTGTAGATGTACTAGTTGAGGAAACAACATTCTCTTGTAGGTTCATAGGTAGGTACTAGGCTATCTGCCTGAAGGCATTTAGAAACCTAACCGGAATGTGTTGACTTTTGCCGCCCCCTTAGATTAGTTCCCTGTGCCTCTGTCCAGCAGAGCCATTGAAGTGATCCCTGGGGTAAACTTTCTGTTTCCCATCCACTCATCAAGGTTTCTCTTGAAGAGGGTTAGCGAGGAGCTCTGCCTAACGTAGATTGGAATCTTGTTCCAGAGCATGGGAAGTCTCTGGGACAGGAATCTATCCCTCCAGCATGTCCTATTTATTGTTGTGGTGAGGTTTAGATCCTTGGAGTGTGTGGCTCAAGGGTATATAGTTTTCTTTAGGTGGAGCATGTCCATAAATTCTGGGTTGGACATGGCCTTGTATGTCGGGCAGAGATCACCTCTGAGTAGGCGGTATGCAACCGAGTACAGCTGGAGTTTCTTCATTCGAGCTGCATAGGGCATCTGCTTGAGGCCAGTGATCCACTTGATGAGGTACTTCTCTGGTCTTTCCAGTTGTTGCAGTTGTCTTGTAAGATACATCCCAAATGGGGCATCGTACTCTATGATGGGTCTGATGAGTGATGCGTAAATGGGCCCAATGATCTCTTTCAATCTGGATGCAAACCCTTTTGTGATTAGGTGGGCCACATAGAAGGATTTTCTAACCACTTTGGCAATGTGATTATCAAAGGAGAGATTACTATCTACTTGGGTCCCCAGATCCCTTATTACATCTTCCGTATTTAGGGGGCTACCACCTATGTGGTAGTTTGTGGGTACTTTGTTTTTTGCAAAGGGGATGACTCTTTTTGGCATTTAGCTTGAGGTCATGGTTTTGACACCAGGTATCTGTCTCAGTGAGACCCTTTTGGAGGATGTCTGTGTCAGCTGGAGAGTCAATCATAGCCCCTAGTTTGCAGTCATCTGTGAACTTGGTCAGCCATAGTCCTCCTGTGCTTGCTTGTACCTTTGAGAAGTATATGACGAACAGGAGGGATCCTAGGACTGAGCCCTGGGGAAAGCCACTTATAACCGGTTTCGAGTCAGACCTAGCTCCTGCAACTCTTACCATGTGGGTTCTGTCCATGAGCCAGTTGGCAACCCATCACGTGACGTAGAGGTTTATGTTCAGGCTGGTGAGCTTGCCTATAATATCTGAGTGGGGAATGGTGTTGAAGGTTTTTGCAAGGTCTAGGTAGGCTGTGTGGACCACCTTTCCCTTGTCTATAGCCTTGTTAACTGTCTCAAAGAAGTCCACCAGGTTTAGTAGGCATGATCAGCCCTTAACAAAGCCAAACTGGGTAGGGTCCAGTGTTTGGAGGTTCCCAATGTCTCTGTTAATGAGATCCATGAAGATGCACTCCATAGCTTTGCAGACCAAGCTAGTCAGGCTTATAGGGTGATAGTTCCCGAGGTCCATTGTGACTCCACCTTTGTGGAGCAGAATAACCGTTGCTGTGCACCATTCTGTGGGCACATAGCCTGTGGAGAGGCTGAGTTTAAACAGTGTGTTTAGGTGAGGGGTTAGTTCATCTTTGAGCTCTTGTAGGACGCAGCCTGGGACACCGTTCGGTCCCATTGATGCTGTGTTTTTGGCTTTGGAGAGGGCTGTTTTACCCTGAGTGTCTGTGATTTCAGGGGCAGTACATTATTTTGGTATAGTTACGGGCCCTTTTAGGGGGTGAGAGGGGGGTGAAGTTTGCACTGAAGCTGTCTGCCAGGATGTTGGCTATATCGGTTGGTTCAGTGTATTTTGTGCTATTCTGCACTAACTCTGAGCATATCTGAGAATTGCCACTTAGATTCTTGACATAGCTAAAGAATGCCTTGTGGTTATCTTTGGAGTCCATGGCAATTTTTCTTTCGAAGCTAGCCTTGGATGATTTTATGAGGGATTGTAGTTTCTTGCTGATACTGATCAGGGATATCTTCCCTTCTTGGTATTTTACTCTTTTCTGTACTAGTTTCCTCCTTCTATTGTATAGCTTGTTTATGGCAGGGGTCCGCCTGACTGGTTTCCTTTTCTTGGAGGAGTGAGTCTTGGTTTTGTTTGGGATAGCATGATCCATGCATTATTGTATGTGCCCGTAGTGTGCATTAGTAAAGGATTTTGCAGCTTGGACAGCATTATCCATTAGCATGGGGGCTTTGAAACATCCCACCTTGGTCTTAAGTAACGTGAAGTTTGCTTTTTAAAAGTTTTTCACAGTGTTTTTTTGACCAGGGGTGGTGGCGGAATGTGGATATCCAGAGTGATTAGTTTATGGTCAGATTTAACTAACGAGGTGGTGACATCCGGTGTGGAACACCGGTTGCCCATGTTGGTGATGACCAGGTCCAATATGTTGACACCTCTGGTGGAGGTGTTGACCAGTTGATCTAGGGCATTTGAGTTTATAAATTCTAGGAAATGTTGGGCAAGGGAGTTTGTGCTTGAGTAGATCTCCTAGTTTATGTTTGGGTAATTGAAATCACCCAATACCAGGGTGTTTGGTAGGACCTTTATGTTTCCCAGTGTTTCCAGGAATGCGGAGTGGGGGTTCTGGGACATGGTGGGTGATCTGTAGCAAGCTATAATTTGAATAGCCGTTTTTTGCCCGTTGTTAGTTGCATGTTGATGATCTCTGAAGCATTGTGCTGTGCCACTAACCTGGAGGTGTGGGTATGATGAATATGGATTCTCCCCTGCCTTTTGTATTTCAGTCCGGGTTTTGTGGCCGAAATGTATGGTATGAGTTGTAGCCTGGTAGGGCTGGGGTGCTCTTTTGAGCCTTAAACTAGGTTTATGTTACTGCACATGTATCGATTTTCTCCATACTGAGGAATGCCTTGAGTGCGTGCATTTTGAGGTTTAGACTTCTGGCATTGAGCAGCATTACCCTCAGTTTTTTGTTACTTGTGCTGTTTACGGTAGTGGGTTTGTCTTTTTAGCCTTGCCTAAAAAAGGCACTATGGGGGTGGCAAGAGCCTTTGCTAGTATTCGAAAATCCTAAGGATGACAGGTGCAAGCCATCTCTAGTGAAGCAGCATGGCTTGTCACGCGTGTCATCCCAGGCAGACAGACACTGGATCCCCTTTGAATGATACCAGAAGCTTAGCCAATAGTTGAAATTGTTAATTTTCTTCTCTATAGTGTGGTATAATTCTTGGTGAGGGCAGGATGCTACTCAGGGTTAGGGTCGTACCGGCCTGGGCTACGTGATCAGATAGCTCCTCCATGTCTCTCTTCATGTAGTCCAGGGAGGTACGGCTCAGGTCATTCACACCAACATGGACAGTGACAGAGTCATATTTGTACTTGTTCTGGAGTGACCTGAGTGCTTGTGTTATGTGGCGGATCCTGGCACCTGACAGGCAGATAACAGTAACCTTCTCCTTGTTCAGCCTAGTGAGTGGGACGTCAGTGTGCCTGACTATAGAGTCACCTATTATTAGTGTATTGGGTATGTTATTTTGCCTTAAGGGTTGTGATTGCTTGGCACACTGGTGTTGTGAAGTATGAAGTATGTGTTTCATGGTTTGTGTTGGGGGGGGTGGAGGTTGCTTGGATGTCTGCTTTGGAGGTCTCCGTTGCTTTTGTAGATTTTTATTTAGAGCCTCCGAGTATGTTTTTGTGTATTTATGTGTGTTTTTTTGCCAGTGCTGGTTTCATAGGTCTATGTGAGACTGGTGGTATGATGCAAGTAATTCCCTTTTCCTCTTGACTGCCTGGTCCAATCTTGGGTTGAGAGAGCTTAGCCTCCAGTTTGGCTGTATAATTGCATCTCTCGCATGTATTAGTGTTTCGTGGAAGGAGGAGAGGGTTGTCTGTGTACATGAGGCAATTGTAACATTGCCTCAAAATGCCCAGATTCACCAGTTGGACCGGACAGTACAACTGAAACTGCCCTTTGGACATGCCTGGATAGGTACAGTGAACTGTTTTACTGATTGGCTGGTAAGGTTGAATAGAGAGCCTTGTCCTTCTCTACAGTATAGGGGGGGTCTAGTGCTAAGGTTTATTAGTGCTTGCTATGAGTTTTGAGCAAGTGTCGGGATGAGAAGTGAATGGTTTGAGTGCTTAAGTTGAAAGTTTGTCTAGTTTCAAGGAAAAAATTGAAGAGTAGACTTTGTGGAGCCAGAAATAGTTATACCCTAGCTAACCAGTGCTGCCCGGCACGCAAAACCACGCAAATGTGGGTTTTATAGCAGGAAAATGAAAGAGATAGAAATTTGCCTAAAATGGCCAATAAACTACTAATTTCTGGGCTGAAACTGCTCCTCCAGGGACAAATAGGCTGCTCAAAGCTCCCTCTCTCACAGTGAACAGAAAAACTTCCTTCTATCTAAGTAAGGTATGGGCAAGCACAGAAACTTGTAACACAGCCCTGAATTCAGCACTAACCTGAAAACTGGACTATACTAGCTTAGAAAGGTGGGAAATCAAATATATATATATATATATATATATATATATATATATATATATATATATGTGTATATATATTGTTCAGAAAATAAAGCGGATACAATCAAAAAAAACATGTTAAATGCACAGAAATGGCTATGTATAGCTGAACGTAGTGGGCCCCCTCTTTGGCTACCCCAGTTGAAAGCATCCTTCTACTGGAGAACTCAGCTGTAGCTGAGACATTCAGAATTATCCCAGGTGTTGCTGACATTCCAGCTTTGGAGGGGCAGACTGTTCCCTTAGTTTGCATACCCACCACTTGCCAAAAACACAGTACACAAGATGCCATCAACCATTACAATTACTTACTGAAGCATGAACTGCAATGTTATCAATCAATCAATTGACTTTTGCAACTAAAAGCCCTCCTGGTGTAGTGTTTCTACCCCACTGAGAACCTGGTCACCTTGGGTCTCCAACCACCCCCACTACTCATGTGAGTGATGATTCCTCTCACTCCAGCTAATTGCAAAAACTCTAACCAATCATTATAAAAAAATAATGACTGCAACCCCAGCTTTAACACTGGGAACTCTGCTGTTGCCACTTACGGGCAGTCACCAATAAGTACCTGGTCACCTTGCCCCCCCCCCTTCTATCTGTGTGAGTGGGACTCCTCTCACCCCAGCTAAATGCAAAGGAAACTCTACCAATCATCATGAAAAATAAAGACTGCAACCCCAGCTTTTACTCCAGGAACTCTGTTGGTGCCACTTACAAGCAGTCACCACTGAGCACCTGGTCACCTTGCCCCCCCCCCTTCTAATTGTGTGAGTGAGGACTCCTCTCACTCCAGCTAAATGCAAAGGAAACTCTAACCAATCATCATAAAAAAATAAAGACTGCAACCCCAGCTTTAACTCCGGGAACTCTGCTGTTTTCAGTAACGGGCAGTCGCCACTAAACACCTGTTCACTTTGGGTCCCCCCTCTACTTTTGTGAGTGGGGACTCCTCTCACTCCTGCTAAATGCAATGCAAACTCTAACCAATCATCAACAAAAAATAAAGACTGCAACCCCAGCTTTAACTCCGGGAACTCTGCTGTTTTCAGTAACGGGCAGTCGCCACTAAACACCTGTTCACTTTGGGTCCCCCCTCTACTTTTGTGAGTGGGGACTCCTCTCACTCCTGCTAAATGCAATGCAAACTCTAACCAATCATCAACAAAAAATAAAGACTGCTACCCCAGCTTTAACTCTGGGAACTGTGCTGTTGCCAATAACGGGCAGTCGCCACTGAGCACCTGGTCACCTTTATTCCCCCCTCTACTTTTGTGAGTGGGAACTTCTCTCACTCCAGCTAAATGCAAAGGAAACTTTAATGAATCATCATCAAAAATAAATACTGCTATCCCAGCTTTAACTCTGGGAATTCTGCTTTTGCCAGTAAAGGGCAGTTGCCACTGAACACCTGGTCACCTTGGGTTCCCCCTCTACTTTTGTGAGTGAGGACTCCACTCGCTCCAGCTAAATGCAAGGAAACTCTATCCAACCATAATCAAAAAATAAAGACTGCAACCCCAGCACTAACTCAGAGAACTCTCCTGTTGCCAATTATGGGTAGTCGTACCTCTCAACTGAACAGATTTTTTCGGAATGTCCAGATTTTTGGCTCATATTTTTGGTCTGTTCCTCATAAAATCTTGGCAAATCACTGGGATGATGTGAGGACTGAAGTCACTAAATAATGGCATACATTTGAGTTTCTGACGTCAAATCCTTCGGAAAATGTATGTTAAAACAAACCCTGTTACTTTTGCAATTTTCTAAGTTTATAAGAGCAATATTAAAAATGTGCCCCTATTTTTGGGCCTTTGTCCGGCTTTGACCAGATTTCTTGCAATAAGAGATTGAGATGTATGGCAGTTGCCACTGAGCACCTGGTCACCTTGCCCTCCTCCCCTCTAATTTTGTGAACAAGGACTACTCTCACTAAAGCTAAATGCAAAGGAAACTCTAACCAATCATCATCAAAAAATAAAGACTGCAACCCCAGCGTTAACTCCTGGAACTCTGCTGTTGCCACTTATAGGCAGTGAGCACCTGGTCTCCTTGGGTTCCCCCCTCTAATTGTGTGAGCAAGGAGTCCTCTCACTCCAGCTAAATGCAAAGCAAACTCTAGCCAATCATCATAAAATAATAAAGCTTTAACTGTGGGAACTCTGCTGTTGCCACTTACGGGTAGTTGCCTCTGAGCACCTGGTCACTTTGGGTCTCCTCCCCTCAAAAAATAAAGACTACAAACCCAGTTTTAACTCTGGGAACTCTGCTGTTGCCACTGAGCACCTGGTCACCTTGGGTCCCCCCTCTACTTTTGTGAGTGAGGACTCCTCTCACTTCAGGTAAATGCAAAAGAAACCCTAACCAATCATAATCAAAAAATAAAGACTGCAACCCCAGCTTTAACTCCGGGAACTCTGCTGTTGCCACTTATGGGCACTCACCACTGAGCACCTGGTCACCTTGAGCTGGCCCCCCTCTAATTTTGTGAGTGAAGACTCCTCTCACTCCAGATTAATGCAAAGAAGACTCTAACCAATCATCATCATAAAAATAAAGACTGAAACCCCAGCTTTAACTTTGGGAACTCTGCTGTTGCCATTTATAGGCAGTTGCCACTGAGCACTTGGTCACCTTTGCCCCCCCCCCCTTCTTGTGTGAGAGAACTCCTATCACTCCAGCTAAATGCAAAGGAAACTATATCCAATCATCATCAAGAAATAAAGACTGCAACTGCAGCTTTAACTCCAGGAACTCTGCTGTTGCCACTCATTAGCAGTGTAGGTGCCTGCTTTTGTGACTACTGTTTTGCCTGTTACATTCAGCTAGAGTGCATACCCCAGGGAATACAGCTGCATACCTTCTTCCTCTTAGCCTCCCGCCACCCTTTTCATCCATTTCACTGGTAATACATTTTGCTTAACTTATCTGTTTTGTTATGTTAAGATATTGAGCCCCTCTCTAAGAAGTCATAGCCTTCAGTCCCTACCCCTCAATACCTATTCTTGCTAACTGAACACCAAACAAAAGTGCAAAGTCCCAAGCTACTTTTATCTTTAGCTACATAGTATGTGGCAAACAAAGAGTAAAGGGGAATACAAATGTAAAAAAAAAAAAAAAGCCGCCATTGCAGACTAGTAAGCAACATACAACTTCTACCTGTGGTGTACTCTTACTGATTGTTCAAGGATTGGAAGGTTTCTCTTAAGAAACACAAAGTGTAAACTCACTCCATTCACCCTCATTGCACTCGGGCTTACTCCCCTCCCCTTCCTCTATTCCCACACACTCCCACTTTCCTTTAATTTATACTCTCTGCCCAAATACAAAACACAACCCACCTTATCCAGTTACCATATCCCTGCTCCCTAACCTCACACAGCCCCACCCTTTTCCCTTTATACCTAATACGTTTTTACCTACACCCTTTAATCGCCTATCTATTTATCTTAACTCTCTCTTTAAGTATTCCTTTTTCTATACTAACCCATGCAACCTGTCTCCACACCATGCAATTCTATCCACTTTCAGGAACAGCCACATTAACTACTAAACCACAACCCAATTTAAAAGGCTTTTCTAACATCTCATCATCCTTATTTAATATTAGCAATTTACTCAGCCCAAAATTCAGAGTTCGCCCCATCAGCAATACACCAAAAATGTTTTCTTACACATTAGTTAGGTCCTCTTCTAACACCAACTTCTTCACAAATCTTGCAAGTCATCTCCTATTACTATTTCACAGTGGTGACATACACCCTAATCCCGGCCCATGTCACACTCATAATATCATTAATACCCCTTCTCCCCCCTCAGTACCACCTCTTTAACACTCAAAACTTATCTGTAATGACGATTAACATTTGGAGTATTTGTAACAAAATTACTGAATTCCATGCATGGCTCTTCCAACATAACCTTTACATTGTAGCTGCTACAGAAAGTTGGCTAAAGCCACAGCTATCTGATACTGAAATAGTTCCAGCTGGTTATAGTATCCTATGTAAAGACAGACTTCTAAAGAAAGGGGGGGGGTGTAGCTTATCGTAACTCTCTAACCATTTCAACTTTCCCCAAAACCATCCCGACCTTTGATAACATAGAAATCGTACTAGCATCACTACACATTAACAATAGTAAACACCTGTGTATAGCAGTACAATATATTCCACCAGGCCAAAACACCCTATGCTTTAAAACTTTCTATCTTGGACCACTCATAATATGACCTGTGAAACTGTCATCTGAGGTGATACTAACATTATTTGGCAAAATTTAGTCTTAAAATCCCCAGACAACTGTGTTAATCCCCACAGGTATACACAGCTTGTTTCTGACCCCACACAAATCCCAAATAAACAACTAGAGGCTACCCTAGACTGGATTCTTGTATCAGACCCACACAAATATTCTAATAACAGTACTCTCTCTGATGTCCTAAGTGACCATTTACCAACTTATACACTTAGAACCCATACTCAAATACCCAAAGCCCACACAAATAGATTAGGTAGAACTTTAACTAACCTCAACCAGATAACTTTCAACACCTCCCTAAATGTTCAGAATTGGACCCCACTAAAAATGTTACCATTAGAAGAAACTGTATTCTATTTTAATAAGATCTTCCTTGACGCATTAAATACTTTAGCCCCTTAAAGGTTCAAAAGAATAAAACTCAATCATGCTGCTCGGCTCACAAAACCTACAAAACAAATTCTCAACAGAGACTGGGGACCTGAAACAATGGCGTAAAAAAAAAAAAAAAAAAAAAAAAAAACAAGCAAATGAAATGTATTTCAAACAACTGTGATATAAAGCTAAGGCATTAGTAAAAAAAATGACAAACAAAATTATTTTTCACAGCAATTATCTAATCAGAAAAACAACCAAAAAAATTTTGGAAATAGGTCAACTCGCTCCTTAATCCTGGAACTACACAAAACCCAGCACCATATCCTGAAAAAGACCCAGAACAAATATCCCACATTTTTAATACCCACTTTATAGACACTATTCTCAAACATTTCAACAAACCCTCACCAATAACAAGCAATCCCCCTAACAATTTGTCAAGTAATTTGAGCTCTTTTGGTGAGAATTCCAACTTGCATCCCTCATTTCACAAAGAAAACATTAGCAATGCTCAAGAAATCCAAAGTTCTCCTTAAAACTGGTACCTAATTCTTTAATATTCAAACTGCTATCTAAACATAGACCATGCTCCCTATCTACTGATAACCTCCTCTATGAATACATGAAATTTGGAGCAATTACGTTAGCCTAACCTATCAGTATTCTACTTAAAAGTCCATCTCTAAATCCACAGTCCCTCAAATTTGGAAGAAATCTATCATAACCCCATTGCATAAGGGTGGAAATACTAATGATTTAACCAACTACCGACCCATTTCTATTATCTCACCATTATCTAAAATACTAGAAAAGTGTTTACATACCCAACTATTAAAATATTTCACAGACAACAATCTGTTAGCTCAAACCCAACATGGTTTCTACCCTGCACATAGTACTATTACAGCTTACTTTCTTTCACCAATACCCTGAACAAAGCTTTGGACTCTGATCTACTGACATTAGTAGTTTTATTAGATCTATCCAAGGCTTTAGACACTGTATCCCATATCAAACTAATCCAATAATTGAAAAACATTAGGATGTACTGCACATACCATTACCTGGTTTACTAGCTACCTGAAAGATAGACAACAATTTGTCAGATGGCAAAACAATCACTCTGGTTAATAAAGTAGGCATCCCTCAGGGCTCCATTCTTGGGACTTTACTTTTTAATGCATTTATAAATAATCTCCATACTGTCTCCCTACATAGTTCCCTCATCCAGTATGCTGATGATTCTACCATTATATCCTTGGCCAGCAACTTCCCAGATCTCCTCAAAAATAACACAAAATGCCTTCTCAAACATAGAAACATAGCTAAAGAAAGCTCAATTACTACTTAATCCCCAAAACTCCAAACTGCTAATATTCTCTTCCAAACCACCCCCAAAAGAGTTCAAAATCTACTCCCTAAATAATACACTAGTGAAAATAGCTAAATTTCTGGGCATCACTATAGATGATAAACTATCATTCAAACAGCACATTCTTAACACTATCAAAAAAACACACTCAAAACTAGGTAAACTATATAGACATAAACTGTATATAGATAAGCCCACAAGAATAAAATTGTCACATTCCCTCCTACTTCCCTCACTCCTCTATGGTTCCCCCATCTTTACCAACTGTCACACATCCTTAAGCAATAAACTACAACCATGCCATTATGAAATTGCCAAATTTGCTTTTGGACTGCAAAACTGCACTCACCACTGTCATGCCATTAAATAATTAAAATGGTTGGAATTCCCAAATTACCTCCAATACGCTGAACTAACTCTTGCTCATAAATGAATATACAATCCAAATAACTACCCACCATCACATTCTATTGTACAATCCTACATCCCAACCTGAAATCTTCATTCTACTAATAAACAGCTTCTTACCATGTACAAACCCAGTAAGAGAGCTGGACAAAGCTTCTACTCTTACTCCGTAGCAAAGCTATATAATGCCCTACCCCTTTCCATAACACAAACTGAGTCTATGAAAACCGTCAAAGTCACCCAGAAAAATCACTTTCTTAATAATGAGTAACTAATGAAAACACCAGAGCAAACAAGGTCCAAGAATATAAAATGTATTAAGCACTTTCGTCAAAATTACAGTTGACTTCTTCAGAATAATATGGCCATGAAAAAAACCCTTTATATACCCTAATTCATCTCATTAACATAGCTAATTACATTGTGCACTCATTTAAAAAGACAGGTTCCATTATAATACTGACGCATTGACAAACCATGAAATTTGGTATGCTGTCTGACTTAATAAAAACAGTTCATCATATAAATGTAAATTAATTTAACATTACATATATAAAAATATACATATGTACACCCACAAAATAGAGATTAAAATCAATTTAGTGTGTGTGTTTATTTAAATCACATCAAGTAAATGCTGTTGATTCATACTTCATCTTTAGTAAGGGATGTTAAAAATATGCTCTTAATTTTAAATAGCAGCTGAGGGATGCTACTTCATTAAGACCAGGAAAACACATGGCATTAACCCTCAGCTGCCAAAGCAGTTTTTTATACCCTAAAAGTAAGTCCAGTGGGCCACCCCTTTCATCCGTCTCAACATGCTCCAACACTGAAAACTTAGAATAGTGGTCTGGAAAATTAGAAATGTGTTTGGCCAATGCATTTTTTAGTGTTTGTGTTCCCTATATCATACATATGTTGATAAACCCATGTTCTAAATGCATTTTTAGTTTTTCCTATGTAGTATACTGAGCACGTCTGGCAAACTCCAATGTATACTACATTTTTTGTACAAGCATACCAAATTTCATGGTTTGTCAGTGCGTCAGTATTATAATGGAGCCTATCTTTTTAATGTAATTAGCTATGTTAATGAGATGAATTGGGTTATATAAAGGATTTTATTCATGGCCATATTATTCTGAAGAAGTCAACTGTAATTTTGACGAAAGCGCTTAATAAATTTTATATTCTTGGACCTTGTTTGCTCTGCTCTGGTGCTTTCATTAGTTACTCAGTTTTGGTTCATTTTATTGTTTGGCACTTTCTTAATAATCATATCTGTCCTTGTGATCAGAACTTCATACCACTATAAACCAACACCAATGAGTTGACTGACTAGAATACCCTTTTTTTAAATCAACTGAAATACTAGTAAACCAACTGTTCTTCTGTGACTGTCTCTTAAACAAAGTATATTAATCAATATTTAATAAGAAAAAGTAGAAAATACCACTCACAGGGATGAAGTGCCCCAAATAAAGCACAAAATTGTCAATCCAACAAGAAAACGTCTTGAGGCACACCACGGCGACTGTTCAGTCTGAGGAAGAATTTTGATAAATGTGAAAGCGCCAACTGTTCAGGTTGAACTCGATTGTTTTTACATTTTGTTCTTCATGTTAATGTTTTAGTTTAATGAATGGTTCACTTGTATTTGCCGTGGTGTGCCTCAAGACGTTTTCTTGTTGGAATCAATATTTAATCCTTAAGAAACTTCCACAAGGCAAAAGTATAATCTCCTTCATATTGTACAGAATATACTGTGTATCATGATTGTTTATATTGAATGTCCTTAGCAAGTTATCCATTCATATATGCAAGTTTTACTGTCATTTATTTTCACTGCATAACAACATTGTAGTCTTCATATTTCTATCACTAAGAAATGCTATTTATATTTGTGAGGTTTCTTATTACTCTAAATCTTATCCTGTTGTATAATAATTTTTGCTTAGTTGTTTGCTGTAGTAATTTTTAATTTGTTATTCTCTCCAGTCCTCCACTGAAAATGGCTTAGTCTGACCCAGTGGACTTTCCCAGTCAACAAATGTCAATAAATAATAAATAAGTAAATGTGCAAGAGTGTGATGCAGGGGTATTCTGCCATCACACAGTCCTTAATTGAGTTGGTAGGTACACTGCATGGCTTTTGTGATTCTGATGTCCAGTTATGTGAAGACATGGAAACCAGATGTTGTGAAATCTATGGTTAGTGCTATGGTGGTGCAGTGCTGCAGAGAGCATTGACATAAGTACAACTGCCAGTGACTTCAAGTCTGTACAGCCTGGCAGTGTCATCTATGGCTGAGAAAGGGCATCAGCATATGGTAGTTGTGTATGTAGGTTATTGTAGGGATACACACAAGACCCATATATGGAGACTGCCATAAGCATTGTTACCCCCTGCTTTGAGAAGCTACGACTTGAAAAGAAGACGACTACTTGCCTTCATGACTGCCATTTCCCATCAGAAAAAAATCATCTACATTTAGGTCCCACAAAAAAAATCTTAGCAGTAATAGGAAGTCAGGAGCCCTGGAACTTGTAGTACACAAGGATACAATATGCTGACGTTGTGGACTAGAACACCAACCATGTCATAGGAGTCCTTGAGCTCTACCCCTCTCAGAGGCAGAGTAACACCAGAAGATGAATATGTGGTGGCTCCCTATTTATGCCACAGGAAGAGATAATTTCTAACATTCTTTATCCTTTTTGGCAATCCCTCCTCAAACCTACTGCCCCATAGGCATCTGTCCCATACACATTTCCTCATGCCAGTCTTATGTTAATGTATTTTCTGTCCCATGTGTGCCTGCTGTCCTCTTCCCACACCTGCCATCCCTTTCCCTCACCCTGTTTGTGTTGACAGCCATATGTTACTATGTCTCATGATAGTTTATGCAAATGGTGATGATTGTGACCTACACTACCATCCATTCCTAGGTTTTTGAGCTAACATCTGATGTACAGAAACAGATGCTTGGTGCCAGAGCCATGGGCTCAAGCTTAATGCCAAGAAATGTATAGTTATCCCCTTAGGGAAAAACCATGTACCCATGAATTACCACATAGGTGGCAGTACACTAAACACCAAAAGTGTGATGTGAGACTTAGGGACACAGGTGGGCAGTGGTCTCACCTTCGATAACCACATCACCACAACAGTCAGAAAAACCTTCTATGTTGCACACCTCATCACTAAAGGGCTTTTCATCCAGAAAAAAGGAGGTCATTGTCCCACTGGTACTCATCCCTCATTAGACCCATTGTAGAGTACAATGCCTCATTTGGTATGTACCGCACAAGAATCTGCAACAGCTGGAAAGACTGCAGAAATACCTCACTAAAACAATCACAGGTCTAAAGCAGATAAAGTATGCTGACGGTCTAAAAAAAACCTCCAGCAATACTCTGCGGCATATTCTCTACTCAGAGGCGATCTCTGCTTAGCATACAACGCCATGTCAAACCTGAGCTGTTGGACATACTCCACTTAAAGAAATCCCAATCCCTCAGAGCCACACGCTCCAGGGATCTAATCCTTGTCATCACAATGAACAAAACATACTGGAGGGATAGGTTCCTGACCCAGATACTCCCCATACTCTGGAATAGACTGCCCATACATGTCAAGCAGAGCACCTCCTTGGCCCTCTTCAAAAGGAACCTTGACGATTGGATGGGAGATAGGAAATTCACCCCGGGGATCATGTCAGTCGCTCTGCTAGACAGGGGTCTAGGGAAGTAAATATTGTGGGAAGAAATATCCATGGAACTGTTATGGCTAGGCTTGTATAGGCCCTAGGGCCGATAGCCTAGTACCAACCTATGAACCTACAGTAAAATTGGATTACACACTCACTAGCAAATCCCTATAGGAGTATTGCATAAATTGTGTTTATTGTTTTGCAAATAGACATCATAGCTGAAAACTGTTGAGATTTTGCTGCCTTGCCATCACTGTCATGTATTGAACATGTTGCTGTCTGGAACATTTCACTGAACTTATCTCATCTTGATGTTAATGACTCATATCAGCTTCACATGATGTTGTGGCTAGTGGCTTGTGTAAAGCAGCTGAATAAATGGATGGTGACATTACCTTCAAAGTATATTGTACAGCATGGTGCAGACTGCAAACATCTTACTGGCTATATCAGATGAGTAATGTAGGCAACTTCTACATGAATCTAAGCATTTACTTATTTATTTATTGATTTGTTTCACATTTGGTAATTTGATAAGTGCACTAGTCCCAGGAACCTTTCCAGGCATAACCTCGGTGCAAGGCAAAAAGCAAATATGTAGTTGTAATGACTGATATCAGATGCAAAAAAACAATTGCAATATGCATTAAAATCAGCCATGTAATACATGTAAACATATATAAAAATCATAATACAGTAAGACAAGCCATATGTTTATTTACTGAATGTTAAAACTGAAACTGTGCCTTGGCAATCCAAATATGTGCTCTGTCCTGATCCATGTCTAGGAATGAGCAGTGATGAAATTCATCTTAAGTATGGTTTCAGAGTTGCAAATAGATGTCATGAGCCATGGTTCAAGTGGGTACCCAGTGTCCTCTGTAAAGCATAACAGCATTGTTTTTTGCTAGGGGATTTGCCATAAACATAATGTACTTATGTATCGTAGACATTATATGACCAGCTACCAACAAATATGACTGTGTGTGAAATACTCACACTGCAAATTTATATGCAGGTTCAATGTATGTAAAATGCTGGAATCCTGTAAACTACCTTGATGACACAAATAAATATTTGTTATGATTTTCTGTCCATCACAGACTGCATGACAGTTGAGGGACAGGTAGCCTTTCCTACTTTTCCTACAATGCCATATGATTACATTTTATGGCATCCAGTACCTCAAGAAAATAAGAACATTGTAGAGGTTCTACTTCTCATACTGACTAATTAATATGCAGCAGTCTAATACTGAGGAAACTAATTAGTATCACTGAGGCAGAAGCCTGGGAAATACTGAAAGCAGCCCCAGTTTCTTGCAGAAAGTTCCCTGTAGCTATGACAGTTAGAGCTACACAAACCTTAATATTGACAGGTATAAGCAGGCCATGCATTTCCTCAGATTCAGTATGTGAGCTTAAGAATATGTTGACCAAGCTCCCGACGAAATCCTTACTTCTTACATAGTGATCCTCTCTCTGGTCATCACATGGGGTATGGTACTTCGGTGCTGCTGGTAAAGCTTATCAGCATTCAGTCTGTGGGGATGGATTACCCAATGAACACAATCAGCCTGAGAGGAATATAGTGCTGCCTAACACAAACTGCTAAACCTGCAAGAGCATCTTCTAACACAAACTGCTAAACCTGCAAGCACAACGTCTACTAGATGGTCTGTTATTTTCCATCTGCTTTCTCCATATGTTGTACAATGCAGTCAAGTTTCATGACTCTTTTCATGCTTCTTAAGACAGACATGGTGAACTTCATGACACCCATGCAGATGGACAATACAGTTACGACTGCTGAATCCTACACAGATGCACTCTATAAGCACTTACACGAGTGCATGGATCGTGCTATCCCAAACAGAACCAAGACGCTATCCTCCAAAAAAAGGAAGCACATCTGGTGTTCCCCTGCCATAAACAAACTGTACAACAGAAGGAAGAAACTGTTGCAAAAGAGAGTAAAATCCCATGAGTGGAGGAGTTCCCTGGTCAGTCTCAGTAAGAAGCTGATATCCCTTATAAGATTCTCCAAAGCTAGCTACGAAAACAAAATCACCACTGATTCTAAAGACAACCACAAAACATTCTATAGCTATGTCAAGAATCTCGATGGCAACACCCAGATCTGCTCTGAGTTACAGCACAAAGGCACGAAAATTACAGAACCAACTGATATTGCCAACATCCTGGCAGATAGGTTCAGTGGTAACTTTACCCCCCCACCCCCTAAAGAGCCCGGAAGAATGCAGAGTCCCTGTAATCACATCTACGCAGGTAAAGGCTGCACTCTCTAAAGCTAAAAACACAGCATCCATGGGACTGGACAACATCCCTGGCTGCGTTTTACACGAACTTTAAAATGAACTGGCTCCCCACTTAAGCACCATGTTCAATAATAGCCTTGCATCAGGCTTTGTACCCACTGAATGACGCACAGCAACAGTTATCCCACTAAACAAAGGGGGAGCCACCACTGATCCCGGGAACTATCGACCTATTAGCCTGACGAGCTTGGTCTGCAAGGCCATGGAATGTATCATCATGGAACTCATAAACAAAGACATTGGTAACCTCCAAACTCTGGATCCCACCCAGTTCGGATTTATGAAAGGCAGATCATGCCTCATGAACCTGATCGACTTCTTTGAGGCAGTCACCAAAGCTGTAGATGAGGGTAAGGTGGTTCACACAGCCTATCTTGACCTCACCAAGGCTTTCAACACCATCCCCCATTCTGGAATTATAGCTAAACTCACTAAACTAGGTATAAATCCCTATGTCACAAGATGGGTTGTCAACTGGCTCACTGACAAAATCCATACTGTAAAAGTTGCAGACTCCAAGTCTGACGTCAAAGCACTGACAAGTGGAGTACCACACGGTTCCGTCCTGGGACCTCTCCTGTTTGGTATCTACTTCTCTGAAGTACAGGCTAACACAGAAGGCCTCTGGCTAACAAAGTTTACAGATGACTGCAAACTAGGAGCCATAGTCAAGTCCCCAAATGATGTGGACTTCCTACAGAAGGGCCTCACTGAGACAGATGCCTGGTGTCAGAGCCATGGCCTCAAGCTCAATGCCAAAAAGTGCAGTGTCATCCCCTTTGGTAAAAACTCTGTACCCATGAACTACCACATAGGCAGCAATCTACATAACACCGAATGTGTGATAAGAGACCTTGGGACCCAGGTGGACAGTAGTCTCTCCTTTGATAGTCACATCGCCACAGTAGTCAGGAAGTCCTTCTACATGGCACACCTCATCATAAAAGGGTTCTCATCCAGGAAAAAAGAGGTCATTGTTCCCCTCTACTCAACACTTATCAGACCCATTATGGAGTACAATGCCACTTTTGGAATGTACCTCACAAGACATCTGCAGCAGCTGGAAAGGCCACAAAAGTACCTCACAAAGAGGATTACTGGCCTCAAACAAATGCCCTACACTGACCACCTCAAAAAACTCCAGCTTTACTCTGTAGCATATCGCCTACTCCGAGGTGATCTCTGTCTAACATATAAAGCTATGTCAAACCCAGAGCTGTTGGACTTGCTACACCTAAAGAAATCCGAATCCCTCCAAGCTACACGCTCGAGGGACCTAAACCCTGTCACCACAATAAACAGGACATGCTGGAGGGATAGATTCCTGTCCGAGAGACTTCCCATACACTGGAGCAGGCTACCATCCATGTCAAGCAAAGTTCTTTATTAGCACTCTTCAAGAAAAATCTTGATGAGTGGATGGGAAATAGAAAATACACCCCGGGGATCACTTATGTGTCTCTGCTCGACAGTGGCACAGGAAAATAACTTTATTGGGTGGCGTAAGCCAGGGAACCTTGTTCACTAGGCTTACGTAGGCCTTTGGGCAGATAGCCTAGTACCTACCCATGAACCTATGACATCTGCACTGACAAGTATGAATTGTGACCTGTATTCTTGTGCATTTATCATTTACATCTATTTATGAAGTCATTAGTGGGCTGCACAAACTCTCGTACAATTGTGCAACTAAAGTCTATGAAATGGAAAAAAACAGGCACATTGCTTTGAAAAGCTCATATAGACCTTGTGCGCTATGTAACTTTCATTTGTATCAAACATTTCCCACACTGTAGGTTTAGGAAATCAGTTCCCAAGTCTTACCATACAAAATGTTTCATATACACACTTAGCAGGCCCCTGTGTATTTCATGAATCTGTTTTCTGTGTTTTTCGTTTTTAAATAACATTTCACATTTACTTCAGTGTGATAAAATAATTGTCTAGCTTCCTTCTAACTTAGCTTTAAGCAGATTACATTGTTCCTTTTGAATGGAGTATCTAGTGGATGACAGTGTACCCTAGTCATGAGTTGCTTTTTCAGTGTTAATTACTCTTTTCAAACTCATTTTAGAGAGATCACTGAGTAGTATGTTTAGTTCATTTATAGGTAGATTGAAAATTACAATGTGGTCCATTTTGCCGAAAATGCCATTTTACTAGTTGCAAGTAAATCAGTATTTTTTTTTATTTTTTTATTCTTTTATTTTAAATACCTTTTTACTGTTATGAACATGTTTCATTTGTAAAGGATGGATTTAGGTGGGCAGCTTTGTTTCCAGGAGGTGGAGTGTGTACGCGTGTGTGTGTATATGTGTGCGCTCGTGTGTGTGCGCTCGTGTGTTGTTTGTGTGTGTGTGTGTGTGTGTGTGTGTGTGTGTATACATATATATATATATATATATATATATATATATATATATATATACATTTATATTCATATATAAATAGTTCAAATAAAAAGGGATAAGTGGATACATCATAAACCCTTTAATTAGTAGATGGCCCATGTGACACCCGTGCACTGGCCCAGCAATCAAGGAGCCTCTGTCCTCACCACAAACACCAGTGAGGGGCGTCCACATTGGGAAGGATAACAAATACACACACAGTAAAGTGCAATTTCCCTTAAGAGCACACAGAGATCACAGTCAGTCTGGGACTGGTTTCTCCCTTTCTGTCCAGATCCCCAATAAGACTCCCCACTGACACAGCTATGAGGTCCAGATCTCAGCCTAGTAGTCAAGCTCAAAGCTCCAGTTCCCTGTCTGTCCAACCAGTGATTTCTGTCCCTGCCCAAGCAGCTGACATGCACACACTTTGAGATATGAGCTATATAGAAACACACACACTCCTGGGAAAGGCTGGCACAGGATCTCCAGCTATGCCCTTTCTGCCCAGATATATACAGTAGTACTACTTGCCACCAACCACTAATATCAGCTACTAATAAGGCCATTATCAAAAGGTGTCCAATTATTACTGGGCAATATTATTATCCAAATGGTAAGCGTGATGAACAGCAAGGCTTATTCGGAGTGACTTGGACAGTATCACTATATACAAGCAATGTACTCTAAAGCTTAAATTATTTCTACATAAAACAACCACAGTTGAAAGGTTTAAAAATATTTACTAATAGATAATAAGAACACAAGACAATACTTCTTATTACACAGAGCTAGTCAAGAGTTTAGAGATCACAGAGAAATGCTTAAAATAATACAGTAGAAAAGTTCTGACATCAATACAAAAACAGCTAGACTAGTCTTCCTATTTCCTATCTATATCTAAGAGCAAACACAGTTCTAAAATAAACTTACAAATAGAGCAAGGCAGTGCTGGTGATGTCAGTTCTTAAAACAAATGCAAAATGCTCTGATTCTCTACCTCTCTGTCCTTAAATTGAAAACACAGTACCACTGACTCATTTCAGATTACATCATTATTCTCTGTTTCCCAGCTAACAGAAAGTCAGAATGCAACAGCCCTTTTGATCTTACAGCTGGTCAGGAAGCCAGAGCAATAAAAGGCATTATACATGTAAATTCTAGCCATTAACTCTGGTCTCAAAACAATAGGAATAATTCCTTCATTCAGACATCCCAGTTTTGAGTTTTGAGATCAAACAGTTATACAATGCTTGACTTGTCAACTTTACTCCAGCAGAGTGCAGTGTGGTTTTTGAAATTCAACATTTACCATAATTTTCTTACATTTAAGAGAACAAGCATGTGGTTTACATTAATATTTACAAATGACAGAATTATATACAAAATCCTATCTAGCTAGGCTGGCAGCCTTCAAATATCCACCCCCCCCCCCAGAGAACTCAAGCTAGTTTTTCAAGTGACCCTTGAGAAACATTGCTTGAGAGGGTTAGGTCTATCTGAGTATACCTACGCCATTCCCTGTCTTGAGAGCCCATCTGCTTTGGCATTACTAATACCACTGCAGTGCTGCACTGACATATATACTTGCAACCCTAGGCTCCATCTTAGCAGCTTGGCATTTTGCTGGCAGGCTGGCTCTGTGTAACCATGTTAGGGGATTGTGGTCTGTAACTACAGTGAATTTGAATTTTCTTCCATACAGATAAGGCTGAAGTTTCTGCAGTGCCCACACTATGGCTAGATATTCCTTTTCTACAGCTGCATAGCATTCCTCCCTGGGTTGGAGCCTACAACTGACATAAACCACTGGGTTCTCTTCTGCCTCTGAAGAAATCTGGATAACTACAGCCCCCACCTCATGGTATGAAGCATCCACCTGCACAACAAATTCTTTACTGAAATCTGGATTGACTAACACAGGGGGTCCTCCCAAAGCTTCTTTAAGCTTATAGAATGCGTGCTCACATGCTAGGGTCCACACTATCTTATCTGGCCTGTTTTTCCTTGTCAGGTCTGTGAGGGGAGCAGCCATGGTACTATAACTGGGGAAAAACTTTCTGTAGTACCCTGCTGTCCCTAAGAATGCCCTCACCTGCTTTTTGTTAACAGGTGCAGGTCATGCCTGAATGGCTTCTACTTTGGCAGGTTCTGGCCTGATCTTACCACTCCTCACTCTATGTCCCAGGTAGGAAACCTCTGCCATACCCACCTGACATTTGCTGGGCTTAATGGTCAACCCTGCCCTTTGTAGTCTGCCCAGCACCTGCCTGACATGCTGAAGGTGCTCTTGCCAGGAATGGCTGTAGACAGCAATATCATCTAGGTAAGCAAGCGCAAACCCTCCTGCTCCTGCTAGGATATGATCTACCAGCCTCTGGAAGGTTGCTGGGGCATTTTTAATCCCAAATGTCATCTTTGTGAACTCATACAAGCCAAAAGCAGTCACAAAGGCTGACATCTCTCTAGCACTGGGAGTCAAGGGCACCTGCCAGTAATCCTTGGTAAGATCAATGGTTGTAAGATACTTAACCCACCCAGCTGCTCTAGGGCCTCATCTGTCCTAGGCATGGGGTAAGCATCTGACTCTGTGTGACTATTTCATTTCCTGTAGTCCACATAGAACCTGGTGCTGCCATATTTATTTGGCACCAGCACCACTGGGGCATCCCAGGGACTGTTGGACTCTTGAATTACCTGTAGTTCCAACATTTCCTGTATCTCCTCCCTCAGAGTCTGTTTGACTCTCTCAGGCACCCTATAAGGGGCCTATCTAATAAGCCTTTGGGGTCCTGTATCCACCTGGTGCTGCACCAGGTGGGTGCACCCTGATTTCCCAGTGAACATGTCCCCAACCTCCTGTAACACTGCTCAGATTTCTCATACCTTGGTAGGAGATAGCTGCTGAGACATTGCTACCCCTTCCACTGAGGTGTCAGTCCGAGCCTCACTGAGGAGATCAATCACCATATATCCCTCATATTCCTCTTGCAAGCCACTGCAAATACTCAGCACAAGGGCCTCCCTATCATGGTAAGGTTTCATCATGTTAACATGGTAAAGTTTGTGCCCCTGCCTCCTACCTAGTTTTCCTGGCATGTAGTTAACATCACTTACCTTTCTTATAACCTTGTTAGGGTACTTGCAGCTTGTTGTGTCTGACAGGAATGAGAACCATTGCCTGCTGCTGTCCAGCATACTCTCTAGCTCGAGCATTCCTGTCATACCATAACTTTTTCTGTTGTTGGGTTTCTGGCAGGTTCTCCTGGGCCAAACCCATGAGTTCCCTGAGCCTTGTCCTGAGGTTTAGGACATATGCTACAAAAGACTCCTTGTGAGGTTCACACTCGCCTTCCCACTCATCACAAATTAAATCTAGAGGTCCCCTCACCCTATGCCCATACAACAACTCAAAGGGTGAAAAACCTGTGAATTCTTGTGGAACCTCTCTGTAAGCAAACAACAAATGGGGCAAATATTTTCCCCACTCCCTCATAAACCGGTCTGCAGATGTCCATAGCATGGACTTGAGTGTAGAGTTTAATCTCTCAACAAGACCATTACTCTGGGGATGGTATGGGGTGGTCTTCAGGTGCTTCACCCCACAGTACTTCCGCAGACAAGCCAGCAGGTCTGACATGAAAGTGGCACTTCTGCCAGTCAGTATTTATTTTGGGAAACCTACCCTGCTGAAAATCTCTAACAAAGCATTTGCCACCTTTTCTGCCTCAATAGAGAACAAAGCCACTGCTTTAGTATCTTGTAGTATAATCTAAAACCACTAGGATATACTTTTTCCCTGTGGAACTTCAGGTGCTCAGAGGCCCCAAAAATATCCATAGCTACCCTCTGAAATGGCTCCTCAGTTACAGGCAAAGGCATCAAAGGAGCTCTCACCTTGTCTCCTGCCTTGCCTACCATTTGGCACTGCTCACAGGTCCTGCAGTACCTGGTTACATCTCTGGAAATTCCAGGCCAATAGAAGTTCTGCATAATACGTCTCTTTGTACATTTTATGCCCATATGACCTGCAAATGGAATATCATGGGCTATGGTTAGAAGCACCATATGGTAGGCTCTAGGTATTACCAACTGCTGTATTCTCTCACCTTCTAGCCCTCCCTCAGGGATCCACTCTCTCTACAGTAATGCTTTGTCCCAGTATACAGATCCCCCTTCCCTTAAGAATCACGTGCCTCACTAGCTACCTGCCTCAGGCCTTGCAATATAAGGTCTGAGATCTGAGCTTGTCTCCACTCTCTCTTTGTAACCCTTCCCAGCTCCCCTTCCACAGGAAGTCTGGCATGCTCTGACAGTGGTGCCTCACTGTCAGCCTGGGTACTACTATTCACGTCTACGTTTGCAGTCACTCTGTCCAAGGGAACATCAGTACCCACAAGCAGCTGTGGCACATCTTCAGTCTCACTGCTACAGTGTAGCTTCCTCCCTCAAGTAACCACCTCACCAGTCCTGGCTGCAAGTATGCGGTCTGACTGGGTCTCTCCCAGGCTATGAGACCCACATGCTTGTCTCGAAGTCTGACTGCATGTAACTGCATTAACACACAGTACTGCCTCATCAAAATCCTATCAGGATATCTGCAGGATGGTAGTTCAGTACCCCTGTTGTCTCAAGACAACCTACTATATGCATTTTGTCTTTCCCACTTACTGGCTCTCTCACCTTTTGTTCCCCACCTTGCATCTGTGGATATCTGTATGCCACATGGCTCCACTGGTTGCATTCAAAGCATTTAACCCTAGGTCCTAGATGTGTACCTGGGCTAGTGGATTCCCCTGCTACTGGCAAATTCTGTTGGGGCAGTCTGGACTGCCCATCATGGGTTCCTTTAGATACACGGGCAGTACTTGGGGTCCCTTTCCTGTGCAGGGATGCCCTGCTTGCTAGGTATAGGTCTTCCTTCTTCCCCAACTCCTCTGAAGTAGCACATTGTCTATCAGCTAACCAGATCCTCATCTACTCAGGCAAAGTGCTAAGGGCTTGTTCCCTCACCAAAAGGTCTGCCAGCCCTTCAAAAGTGGTGACCTGACATCCACTCACCCACTTAAGAAAATAAGTGCTCAGTTCAGCAACATATTCATGCACACTTTCATCTGCCCTGTGTCTATTGTCACAAAACTTTTTCCTATAAGCTTCAGGTGTTAGCTTAAAGAATTCTAACAAACAATTCTTAACAGGAGTATAAGTAAAACAGTCAACATCAGACATTTTGGACAAAATAGTTACAGCTTTACCATGGAGTAAGGGGATCAGGAACCGTATCCGGAGCCTTTGGTCAATATCATACTGTTTACATACCCTCTAAAACATATGAATGAAACTATCAAAATTATCCCCCTCTGTAAACTGCAGAAGAAATTTACTGACATTTTGTACTTCTGGGGTCCAGTTACACCCTTCCCCATTACCTCCATGACTCTGGTGAAGAGTCAGCATCTCCTTATTGTGCTCCCTCTGCCGCTCCTTTTCCACAGCTTCCATTTCCAAATGCCTGTCCTCTAACTCAAGTCTCTTTAGCACCAGATGAATTTTTATGTCCTCTGCACAGAGGTTGAGCTGTCCATTCTCTGTGTTCTTCATCTCCACAGCTAGTCTGATCATCCCCTTGGTTACTGTTTTCTGATGCAGCTGTGACCAAAGCTGCAATCATGTCTGCCTTAGTCAAGTTTCCCTGCACCAGTCCTTTAGCCTGGCACATCTCAGCCAAACTTTCCATCTTCCTCTGCTGACATGCTTGCCTGCAATCCCTGACTAACTAAGCTCACAAAAGAAATAAAACAATTGTGATCTGAACTCTGAATATTCACTGCGTGGCTGATTTAGAGTATAAAAACACCTTCACTGATCACTGTACACAAGCTATACAGCAACTCAAGGTGTCTTATATGTCTTGTTTTGTGTGTGTGTGTGTGTGTGTGTGTGTGTGTGTGTGTGTGTGTGTGTGTGTGTGTGTGTGTGTATGTATGTGTGCATGCATGTGTGCGTGTGTTGAGAATTAGCTTCCCAATCTTGTGTTCCTTGCTGTGATGTGACAATCATAGCAAGAAAGCACTTCCTCTAAAGTGACAGAAATGCCAGTAACAGTCTGGTGTCTCTGTGCATATTGGTGTCTGTTGCTTGCTTGCAGTTACTGACTGGTCACATCTTAAGTAAATCATTACAATTAAGAGTATTCTGAAAGTAAATCTTCTGGCTGACTACTTTATTAATGACATTCCAAGTTATAATTGCATTGCTTGTTTATTATTTTAGTTCTGATGAAGTTTATACAGGTGAAGGTTTGATTTTGCTGTCTGCTGTTTCTTTTACTATTATTGCCTTGTACTTTTTTAAAATAACCGACTGTGCTGTGTTTGATACAGCTTATTAGCTTGATTCCTTGCAAGTGACTCTGTGGTGGAAGCAATACAAAGATAGACATGCAGCATTTCTTGAGTAAAGAAACACCACATGAAAGCTGGAAATATTTACAGAGCCAAATTAAGTCATTCACAGGATGATAGGACTCCAGGGATGTAATTATTCCACTGTATTCTGCACTTATTAGGCTGATAATTAAGTAATGTTTTCCTTTTGGTATGTACATGGCCAAACACATGTTACGGCTGGAATGACCTCAACACTTTCTCATTAAAAAATCAAGGGCTTAAATTGTAAAAAGCCTGCATACCGTCACCAAGTCTTGTCCCTCTTCTCCGTATCATACAGACTACTGACACGTGACTTCTACTCATGTGTAAAACTTCAACAGACCCAGTTTTGCTAGACCTATTACACATTCATAAGTCTAATGGTTTTATAAACACCCACTCAAGGAATCTCGATCTCTTTTGCAGAATAAATAGAACATGGAGAGATAAATTTGTATAACTGAGACTACTGCATCTATGGAACAGTTTTCTAATCCACATAAAACAAAGTATTTATTTTACTCTAAGGAAATGTGATTTGGAATAATGGATGGGGAACCACAAATTCATCCTAAGTTTATCACCCCTGAATTTCATGAGAAACATGTAAATGTCCCATCATATCCATGTTCAGCGTATCTCTTGGTTATTTATATGCAAAAGAAGAGGTCTAAAATCTACCATGGGAATGTAAGGCTAGGCTTCTTAAAATCCTAACTGATCAGTAGTCTAGTAAGTAGACCGCCACAGGCATGTTTAAGCCTACCCTTAAGCAGCATTCTACCTTCTCCATGGATGATGCCACAATGATGCCACAATACAAACAAAAAATTATTGACCTTAACAGTTGACTTAGCTTTTGGTGACAGTCCAAGGAGATTCAGTATCTGTCAACCTGGGAAAACAAAGTTAACAGGCCATGCTGATTTTCGAGAAATGGTCTGCACCTGTCTCCTCTAGGTTTTTGGATACTGGCAAAGGCATTAGCCACCTCTATTGTGCTTTTTTCAGGCAGTGTCACTATAACCAAGCTCCCAACATAACAAAATCCTCTCTAGATAAACTCAAGGTACTGCTGCTTAATGCTCGGAGTCTAAATAAGAAACTGCACTCCCTGGAGGCCTTCTTCACTTTGGAAGATACTGACATTTGTGCAGTCACCGAGACAGGGTTCAAAGGTGCAGAAAGCACCCTGGCAGTGGAGAGCTACAATACCTTCCATACATTTAGACCACAAACTATGTATGAAAGAACCAAAGGAGGAGGTGTACACATCTTCATTAAGGATAAGTACACCTCGAGACTAGTCAAGCAGCATGACTCTCTTGAGCTACTCTGTGTCCAATTAACTATATAGCTAGCTATAGGTCCTCCACCATAGAACAGGAAAAGCATACCACTTACCTGAACTTACTGGAGTCACTTGCCATACAGACCAGCACCTTACTCATAGGTAATTTTAAATATCCTACCATTGACTGGGAAACATATACAACCACAAACATGCTGACCTAGAGGTTCTTGGACTTTGCAATGCAATTGCTCTGGAAGAGCTAGTCAGCAGACCCTCAAGAGGCTCAAATGTCCTGGACACAGTGTTCACTAACATGGGAGAGCACCCCCTCCCCCCCCATGATGCCCTCCCTGGTAAAATCAGACCATAAATCATTCTTGTTCACTCATTCAATGTAATTATAAGACCAAATACCCCATCAAGCTCAAAAATCCTTAAAAAGTGATATTAAGCGATGATATAAGAAGTTTCAATGCCATCTCGAACATAGATAACTCGGACTCCTATGCAGAGGTGTACAACAATGTCTTGTATAACCATTTAAGCAGTTGTATAGAATCAGCTGTACTTAACTAGATAAAAAAAACTGGTCTTGCCTAAAAAACAAGCCATCCTGCTTGACCACTAGTATAAACAGGCAATATATCTAAGAACAAGATGGAACTGGCTCAGCAGAGAAAAAAAATCCCTCTCTAGCTTAAACATACAAATCAGAGATCTTGTCAAGTCCTTCAAAGTGAATTACAAAGCAAATATAGCCTCCTTAGCTAAGGATTATCACAAGGCATTCTTTAACTACATCCGAAATCTAAAAGGGAATACCCAGCTATGTGTTGAACTGGTTATTGATGGCACCACCAGATGACAAATTTGGAGCAAACTTCACTCCCCTGTCCCCTCCAGTCATCCCTCAAAGTATACCTGCCACCATTCCTCAGCTATTTATCTTAAGAGAGCAGGTCATCTTGGCATTCTCCAAGGCCAAAAATGTGGTATCAGTGGGACCAGACAACATCTCAAGTTGCCTTTTAAACAACTTAGAACATGACCTAGCAGATCCACTTGGATTCCTTTATAACCACAGCCTGCAAACTGGCTATGATCCTGCAGAGTGGAGGACAGCAGCAGTAATCCCTCTGCACAAAGAGAGACCATCAACCAATGATGGGAATTAAAGGCCCATAAGCTCAACTAGACTCATCTGCAAGGCCATGGAAAGAATCATTATAGACATTATTAACAAGGACATAAGTAATCTCCAAATTCTGAACCCAACCCAGTTCAGATTCATTAAAGGTAAGTCATGCCTGTTAAACATGGTTGACTTCTTTGAGAAAGTCACCAAGGCACTAGAAAAGGTGAAGGCAGTGCATACTGCCTATCTTGACCTAGTGAAGGCATTTGACACAATCCCCGACTTGGTATTAACCCCTACATTACCAGACAGGTAGTCAACTGACTCACTGGCAGTACACATTATGTAAAAGTTAGTGATTTCACCTCTAGCAAAAGTCCAATCACCAGTGGCGCCCCACAAGGGTCTGTGCTGGGCGCCTTACTGTTCTGAATTTATCTCTCAGAACTCCAGGCAAACTTGGACGGTCTGTGTCTGACCAAATTCGCTGATGATTGCAATTTGGGAGCAATCATTCAGTTCCCCAATGATGTTAATATACTGCAGACAGGATTAACACAGACAAATAATTGGTGTCAAAGCCATGGATTAAAACTAAATGCAAAAAATGCATTATTATTCCCTTTGGGAAACCTGACATCCCTACTTATTACAGTATTGACAGCACCCCCTAATTGCAGACCTCTTACCACATGATCTGGGTACTCAGGTTGATAGCAACCTGAACTTTGACTACCAGGTACCCACAGTAGTAAAAAAATAGTGTGTGTCACATTTTGTTAGTAAAGGCATCACATCTCAATCTAAGGATGTTATAATTCCAATATGTTTGGCCCTCATCAGACCAAAAATTGAGTACAATGCTCCCTTTTGCATGTACCTCAAGAGACACCTTCAACAATTGGAGAAAACACAGAGGTTTCTCACCAAGAAATTATAGGTTATACAAAACAAGTCTTACATGAACAGAATGAAAACCCTGTCACTGTATTCTGTCTCCTACAGGTTTCTAAGAGGTGACCTGTACCTGGCTTACAGGGCAGTCTCTGACCTGGCCTTGATGGAAACGCTACACATTCGTAAATAAAACTGCATGAGGGTCACTCACTCCAGGGATCTTAACCTAGCCTTTGATATGTGCTGGTCATGTTGATATATCTCCCAGAGACTGACACATCTCTGCAACCAGCTTCCAATTCACGTGAAACAGAGCCCCTCCCTGAACATCTGCAAACGCAACGTAGATCAATGGATGGGTGATCGTTGATTCACTTCTGGGGTGGCTCCCATGTCCCTCCTGGACAGTGGAAATCATTATTAACTTAAAAAGACCTTTACATTTTCAAACTTCACTGAACTAACCATCACAATTGGGGCAACTCTGGATTAATATGGCTAGCCTTGTAATGGCTGTAGGGCCATTAGCATAGTAACCTTCTATGAACCCATGAACATATAACTACCTATAAACCTATGAATGTCTGCAATTACTTTGTTCAAAGTTATTAGTTTGTAAATCATGTGAAAACAAGCAGTAACATATATACAAATGTGATACGTATGTATAAAAACTGGCATTCAATGCTTTTAATTGTGTAAAAAATGCTACAATGTAACTATTACTACATTAGATGGGCATTTGCACATCTGAACTGATGTCCACATGGTAGACTAATGGCAGTGTCCTATTTTGATGAGCAAGTAGTACAAAACATTACATTTGTTTACCTTATACTGTTTTAACTGTTATGATTCTAGGGATTCACTTCATAATCTCGAAATACTGAAATCCCGAATTTCAATATCTCGAGACCATGAAGCCGAAAATCCATAAACCCGAAACCCCAGAAGTGCGAAATTTAAAATCACGACTTCTACACTAAACATACCGCAAACACAAACACAAACATACACCTCCTTGCACATACACAAACACCTACCCTACAAACACCCCCCACATCCCCCCCCACTTAAATATACTATCTCGAGATCGTACTACACAGACAAACACACAAAAACACCACCACACAAGCTACATTCCCCTCCCACACACACATCACACGAACAAAACACACAGACACACACTAAAACCCTACCCAAATCCCATAAAACACAAACACTTACCTACATCTCCAACCAACCCACTCACACACGGCACACCAGAACCGCTAATTCAAAATCTCCGAACTTCGGGATTTTGAATTTTGTGCTTCTAGGGTTTCAGTATTCTGCACTTTCACCCTTCTGGTCTCGGGCTACTGAAATTCAGGATTTCAGTAGTTTGAGATTTTGAAGGGAACCCGATCCTAGATACTTCAATATGTTCTTTACCTGCTAGCCACTGAATATTGACCATTTGCCCTACAGAAAATAGCTGTGTTGCTGAGATGTGTATGAAATATGGAATAGACTGAAAACAGTGTATGGAATATACAATTTACCTAATTAACAAAAGATAAAATAAACAAATAAATAAAGTAAATTTCAGTATTTGATGCCTGTAGAATATATTTTGTATCCCAAAAGAAGATGTAGTACATTTCACTATGACAGACTGAAAAGATAGTTCCACTGGCAACATATTATGTAGAAAAGGTTTATAATCCAGACGCCCAACTGTCACCATCATCTATGTGGTCCTGTTCTAAGTCATAGGAGGTTACTAGGTTTTTGACCCGGTCATTTTGAGCCTAGCCATTTCATCCCAATGTAATACCATAGATACTCTAGTCAGTAGCGAGGATTGTATTTAATAATGACTACCCATACCAGGAGGTTTGTGGGTGCTATACTCGGTAAGAATTTACGGTGCCACATCCACTTGTCCAGGTTCCTTTTGAACAGTGTTATAGAGGTGATCTGCTTTACAAGAACTGGCAGCCTATTCCAAAGATGCAGCAGTCGCTGGGAGATAAATCTGTCCCTGTAGCATGTCCTATTCAAGTTGCAGGCCATATTTAGGTCCCTGGAATGGGTAATTATAGTCCTGTTTGATTTATGGATGTGCTGCAAATTCAGTAGGTTTGGGTCAGAGATTGCTCTGTAAGCCAGGCATAAGTTCTGCCTAAGAAGTCTATACAATACTGAGTACAGTGACAGGGATTTTAGCTGGTCTGTGTAAGGCACGTGCTGGAGTCCCTTGATCTTCTTAGTTAGAAACCTCTGAGGCCTCTCCAATTGCTGTACATGCTTTGTACAGTACATGCCAAAAGGGCCATTATACTGAATTATGTGCCTGATTAGTGACAAGTATAGAGGGGTTATAACCTCCTTTGCTCTAGAGGCAATGCCTTTGCTAATCAAGTGTGCTACATGGAAAGCCTTCCTTGCTTCAGTAGACACATAGTGGTCAAAGCTCAGGCTATAAATCGAGTCATAAGTGACGTGTATGGGAAGGTGAAGATTCTGACAGGGCAATACCTCATAATGCCAACACTAAAATGAAAAATAGGGGAAATTTGGATAGGATGAGGAGGGATATATAGCAAACATGGAGGAAGTTCAAGGAATGGTAGATGGAAAGTGTGCAGCATCATGTGCTGCAATTACAGTTTTGCTTTAACATTGTTTTTTTTGGCCAAAATATAAACTAAAATATAGATATAATTAGTCTATATTCTTGATATCTACTCTAAAACAATAAGTCAGTTAACACATGAGTAATGAGGTGGGCTGAGGAAGGACAATGTATGTCTCTGGGATCCACTAAAATCCAAATGTCAAATTGGACCTTACAGTTCCTGAGGCCAGATATGCATATACAGCTCTCTGAACTGTGTTGTTAAGAAATAGCTCAGTTTATTTTAACATAAATTAATTTTCAGTACTATAGTAATTTACGAAGCTCTCTAGCTATCTCCTCCATCACCTGGAGCCATTCACTGATCTAGCACACCTCAACTATAAGTTAAAAACAAATTTATAAACACAATTTCTCTTGCATGTGAGGACAGAAAACCTTTCCCTTGTGACAAAAAAATGCAGGAAACTGCTTGCTGCATTTATTGTAGAAATCTGCTTGCCATATCTTATTCCACATACAAAGTACTAAAACACATCAGCCCTGACAGAAAATGCATGAATGATGGTGGTGTCCTACTACTGAGCAGTTGGCATCTCCCAATCACATTCATTAAATCATTGCTCCCAGGGTGTCTGCCACCTTCTCCGCACCCTAGCTACACCCCCAATTTAATGTTATAATAACATGTTATTTCAATGCCTGAAGGTCACACTTAAAACATTTGACAAAAAATTTTAAGTGCTTGTTTGCTGCCTTCAATAAAAGCGGTCACAAAGAGTGCAGTCCTCAGTAACAGAAAAAAATAAAACTATAGTCATTTGTAAAACTTCCCAGTAGTAACTGTGTGCAAGAATTATATCTGTCATAATCATTCACTGATATTTTATAGGTCAACCACCCTCCTCACAATTAACTTCCACTTATGCACTCTTTTGAGATCATGTATTGTGCACAAAACTGCCTACAGTTAGCCAGCTCACTCCATCTCCACACATGCTGCTTGAGTTCGAGAGGGGACATTAAAAATAGAAATATCTCTATTTAGCTGAAGTGTTTGTTTGGCCTGCTTGCTCTGAATATTGCTGATCTCTGGCTGCATTTTATTTTGAATTGAAGCTCTTCATGTAAGGTTTGATCACTTCTGTTTTGCATCTTATTTTATTATTGCATTTGTTTTGTTTTACATTTTCTGTTCTGTTGGAGTTTTAAAAGTTGTTGGCTAGAGTCAGTTAAAAAGTTAGCAAAGAATTCCTTTGCAAACTGAGAAAAAACACCAGTTAATTAGTGAGGGGAGCTGAGCAACAGCATTGCTGTTTTATTTAGAAATATCTCTATTTAGCTGAAGTGTTTGTTTGCTCTGAATATTGCTGATCTCTGGCTGCATTTTAATTTGAATTGAAACTCTTCATTTAAGGTTTTATTACTTCCATTTTGTATCTTATTCTTGTATTACATTTGTTTTGTTTTACATTTTTTATTCTGTTTGAGTTTCACGAGTTCTTGGCTAGGGTTAGTTAAAAATGCTAGCAAATAATTCCTTTACAAACTGTGAATAACATTAGTTAATTAGTGGTGGGAGTTGAAGAGCATTGCTCTTTTATTTAGAAATATATCTACTTAGCTAAAGTGTTTGACCTGTCTGCTCTCAATATTGCTGATCTCTTGCTACATTTTTCCTCCCACCCACCCAATTCTTGTTTTGTTCTTAAATTTGGTGGCTTTTGAGTTGACCACCCCCTACTATAAATCTAATTGTGGACACTCCTCCCAGGCCCATCTCATCAGCTCATTCTACTGAGTGGAGAGAGAGAGAGATCATTTGGGAAGGCCCACCCATTTAGTCTCCCAACATTAAATTATCTTGTTTCCTCCCTTCCCACTTAACCTAAAAAAATTGCACTTTATTCTTCTGCTTTTACTGTATTTGTGTTTTTTCCTACATTATTACTTTATTTTGCTTTTGCTGTTTGTTCTTAGAAGTAATCAATTGTATTTATTCTACTGCATTTATTACTGCTTGTTAGTAGCCTGATTAAATTGTAACTGTTATTATAAGTCTTTTGGTTTAAGGACTCAGGCTTCAGGCCAGTTGTCTTACATTAGGAAGGTTTGTGGTCTACACTCTTGTGACAGGAGAGGTAGATTACATCCTTCTAAGTTGGGAATTGCTGGTTGAAGGCTTAGTGTGTCTGTTGTTCTAAAAGAGTCTGAGTTCTGGTTTAAGTACTTGGGCATCAGGCCAGTTATATTACATTAAGAAAGTTTGTGGTCTACACGCTTGTATGAGGGAAGGGTAGATTCTGCCCTTCTGAGCTGGGAATTTCTGGTTGAAGGCTTATTGTGCCTGCTTATTTGTATGGTTTATTTCTGAAATTGGTCCATCTTGTTTGCTGTAGCATAGACTATATTCAGACCTGTGCAGTCTAGCTCTGTTTGTATAAATTGAACACTAAACCAGGCCATCTTTTGTTAGAGATGGTTCCCGTGCACCCTAGTGGCAGGAGTGTGCAGTTAGAACTCATCTGACAGAAGGTTGCTGGAAAAGGGCTTAGTTTTGAGCTTTTTTATTGGTTATTTTTTTTTCTAATTCATTTAAATCAGTTTGCTACTGTTATACTTAGGTGTGTATCTGTTCTCCTGTGTTAAATCAACCTAAACAGAGTTTAAATATCTTTATCACATTCTGATTACAGGTTTTGCCGTATCGAGATCTGTTTGTGTGATTCCTGTGTTCTATGCTGCACCATCTTGTGTTGGCTGGGGCCTGCCTGATCTTAGTGGGAGTAAGTGAACTGGTAGGAAGTGGTTTGGGGTAGGGTGTTTAGCTAAGAGCTCAGGGACAAGGATTGATGGGTTAATTCCAGTGTTTCTATTTTAGTTTCATTTTTGTGGTATTTAAACCCCTGTTTTGCACAGGTTTGTGCTTGTTTGTGCATCATGCACTGCCACTGTGCTCTTGTAACATTTTGCAAGGTATTGCAGCTGCATTTTTCCCTTACCAGCACTCCTGTTTAAGCGAGGTCCCCCCTTGCAGCTACTGTATTGATTTTATCCAGCTCTACTCACACCTATAGGTACTCTCCTCAGATAGTACCTACTGTACTATCCCTAACCTCTATTCCACAGATTCTGACAATCATTTATGGACAATTTCCTATGGTTTTTCCTGCTAGTCTGGTTGATATGATCATCCTGAGACAGTGTAGCAACTGCTTCATGTACATGGACAACTCTGTATGACTACCACCTAGGAACACAATATGTGAGAGATGCAATTACATTAAGAACCTATAATCCTTGCTGTCTTAATCACAAGCCAGTACATCTGGTACTGAAAAAGTTGTCTGCGCAAACACTACAAACACCACATATCTAACACCAACCACACTTGAACAACACACTCCTACATATGTGAAGGTACTCAACAAAAACATACCTAAACAAAAGAGACCTCTGAAGCAAAAACACATATGCACATCACAACTCATAGCACCAAGCACCACACATAGTACAGATGCCTGTGTCTCACAGCCTCTAAGGCCCAGCCACAAACCCAACATACTGGCCATAGCAGACTCTATCAGGAGACACACAGATGTGCTTCCTCACCAGGTTAGACAAGGAGAAATTCACGGTACATTGCTTGTCCGGTGCTAGAATCCACCATATTACACATGTTCTCAAGTGTCTCAACAACAGGTACTGTTATGACTCTGTCATAATCCATGTTGGTGTGAATGACTTGAGACATATGAAGAGAGACATGATTGAGCTCACTGAATGTGTGTCCTAGGCAGGTATGTCCCTAGCTTTCAGCAGCATCCTACCATACCCCAGAATAATGCCTAAATACAGACAGAAAATAATTGACTGTAACAATTGGCTTAGTTTCTGGTGTAATTCCAAGGGGATCCAGTACCTGACAGTCTTGGGTGACATGACTGACAGATCACAATGCTTTGCCAGAGATGGCCTTCATTAGTCTTCCCTGAGCTTCAGGCTTCTGACAAAGGGGCTCCCCATAGTGCCTTTTTTAGGCAAAGTTAAGAGCACAAAATTACCAATGTGAAAATTTCTTCTAAATGACATTTAAAGGTCCTGCTATTAAATGCTAGGAGTCTTAGCATGAAACTGCACCCATTGCAAGCAGTCGTCACCCTGGAGGATGCTGACATTTTTGCAGTCAGTGAAACCTGGTTAAAAGCTGAGAAGAGCACCCAGGCCTTACCAGGTTACTCATCCTACCATACTTTCAGACCCCAAATGGAGGGCTACAAAGCTAAAGGAGGTGGAGTTTCAATATTTATCAAAGACATACACACCTCCAGGCTGGTCAATCAGTGTGATGCACAGGAGACACTCCAAGTGCAGTTAACTGACGACAAAACACCTATTCAAATCATAGCTAGCTACAGACCCCAACCATGACTCAGAACACCCACTCCACCTATCTGGACTTATTTGAAGCAATCAAGGTTCAACCCACTGCCCTAATCCTGGATGACTTTCACTACCCAACCATAGAGTGGAAGACCTTTTGTATCCCAAACATGGAAGCCCAGGCATTTCTCAACTTTGTCAGTGCCAAATGCATTGGATCAGCTGGTTGACACCCCCACGAGAGGTGAAAATATCCTGGATTGGGTGCTAACCAACATGAGTAGCCACTGTAGCACCCCTACAGTGTCATGCTCCCTTGGTAAGATCTAACCATAAAGTGAGCACTTTCAAAGTCACAATCTCCCCTGCCCCCTCCCCCTTGTCAGGGTCAAACAAAAACATTTCCAAAGCTGACTGCATTCTCCTGAGAGCCAGTATAAGTAGCTTCATAACCACCATCTCTTCAGTTGTTACTAGCACTAATGTCCAAGCCTATGCCAAAAAACTATATGAGCACCTACATAGCTGCATGGACTCAGTGATATCTGACAGGACCAAATCATCTTCCTTAAGGGAGAGTAAACCTGCCTGGTGGACAGCAGCAATAAAGAAACTATAATAAAAGGAAAGAAATGCTGTCCAGGACCAAGAATGAGCAGTAGCCAAGTTGGAAGCAATCTCTCCTTTGTCTGAAGAAGCAAATAAGATCATTGGTGAAATTCATTAAGGCTAACTTCAAGTCCAAATTGGCCACATCCACTAAGGACAGTCACAAGGTCTTCTTCACATACGTCCACCATCTCAAAGGGAACACCCAAATCTGCTCTGGACTGGTGGTCATGAACACCACATACAGAAATTCAGTAGATATAGCCAACCTGTTGGCAGACAGGAACTATGAAAACGTAACCCCCCTCCCCGTCCCCCCATCAGTAAACCAGGACATCCCAGGCACCTGCCCCCCCCCCTTCACTCATGATCATGGAGCAGGTCTTTAATGCCATCTCAAAGGCAAAAAAATACACACCTGACAATATCCCTGGCTGTGTCCTACATGAACTCAGGCATGAGGTCTCAGTACTATTAGGCATCCTATTTAACTAAAGGATGAGCACCGGCTTCATTCCACCAAATGGAGGACAGCCACTGTCATCCCTTTAAACAAAAGTAGAGCGTAACTAGCCTGATCTGCAAGGCCATGGAACGGGTTATTATGGACCTTATAAACAAGGACATTGGCAACCTCCAAACACTTGACCCCACATAGTTTGGTTTTGTCAAAGAGAGCCGATGCCTGTTAAACTTGGTCAACTTCTTTGAAACAGTCACCAAAGCCATGGACGAGGGAAAGACTGTGCACATCACCTACCGGGAACTAGCCAAAGCTCTTTGACACTATTCTCTACTCAGGCATAATAAATAAACTCTCCCAGCTAGGCATCAACCTGTATGTTTCCAGATGGGTAGTTAACTGGCTCACTGGTAGAACCCACTCAGTCAAAATAGGGGAAGCCACCTCTAATAGTAGACTCATAATGAGTGGCATACTCCAAGAATCAGTCTTGGCTACTGTTTGGGATATACTTTCCTGAGGTGCAAGCCAAAACCAGTGGTCTGTGGCAGACCAAGTTTGTAGATGACTGCAACCTGGGTGCTGTCTTAAATTCTCCCAGTGATGTGAACATCCTCCAAGAGGGCCTTACCCAAACTAATGACTAGTGCCCAAAGCATGGCCTCAAACTGAATACTAAGAAATGCATCATTATCCCCTTTGGGGAAGATGGCATCCCAACTAATTATCACATTAATAACAATGTGCCAAGTACGCAGTCAGATGTGAGGGATGTGGGCACCCAGATTGATAGTAACCTGAGTTTTGACCACCATAATGCTTCAGCTGTACGGAAGACGTTCTAAGTGGCCCACCTCATATGTAAGGGTATTTCATCCAGGAACAAGGGGGTCATAACATCCCTGTAGTCCTCCCTTATCAGACCCATTATCGAGTACAATATCCCCGTCGGCATGTAGTGGAGAGACCACAGTGGTTTCTCACCAGGAAAATTCAGGGTCTCAAACACCTATCCTATACAGATAGGCCAAAAGCCCTATCCCTTTACTCAGTCTCATGCAGACTGCTCAGAGATGACCTGTGTCTGGCATACAAGGCCATTTCAGACCCAGCCTTGATGGAGTTGCTGCATATCCATAAGTCAAACTCCACTCGTGCAATCCACATGCAAGGCCTCAACCTGGTCTGTGACATTAATAGAACTTGTTGGTGGGATAGATTTGTGTCCCAAATACTCCCCCTTCTGTGGAATAGACTCTCTCCCTGTCAAGCAGAGAACCTCACTAGCCCTCTTTAAGATTTAAAATGGGTACAGATTATCACTGTGAGGGTCATGCAGGCCATTCATTACATCAGAACAGTACCATCCCTTACTACAGGATAACGTTTCTTTATCCTTCCCAGTCTTCACGAATATTCAGGTCTCATACATGTCCAAACATGAACATTGTAATAAAATAGTCAAATGTGAAGTAAACTATAACAGCAGAACACACTGTTCCCTAGCACTCAGAGAATTTCATTGGTTAGAACTACTACATCACTACCTCTTTCTCAGCTAACTACAACACAAAATCATCTAATACTGCAGCTGCTGCTCTACATTCAAATAATGCAGCCAAACTATGAAATCATATCCCACTGCCATTGAAATCTATTTAGAAAAAATATTTAAAATGCAAGTAAAACTTCACTTATCAAATCAATGAATATACAACTGTACATCTCCTGGATATATGTCACTGTCATCTTCAACTTAACATATCATAAAACAATTTATCTTCATTCTGAATCCCACCCACAAGTAATCTTTGCCAATATCTGAATAGTTTGACCAGCATCGCCCATCTATATATATATATATATATATATATATATATATATATATATGTGTGTGTGTGTGTATATATATTTGTGTCTTAACCTGCTATACACCCCACCCTTAACTGCAACTACCTAATTTCTTCCCTCACCTCCAATTCTTTGAATTTCTAAGCACTAATCACATGTTTTCTTATCTGTCTGGCAAGCCTAGTAATACATCCTTTCAAAGGATCAATGTTCAGGATCTGCTAATGCATAATATAGAATCAGAATATAAAATTCCTACTCATGTAAGATATCATAAAAGTTTTGTAATGTACCAATGTCTACTTGAAATACATGTCTTGTCCTATTTTGCTAATGTTATTGTATTGTGGAGCTTTTCTCCCTGGGCCTCCACTGAAAATGGACATATATCCAGCTGGACTAGCCTGGTCAACAAATGTAAAATAAATAAAATAAAAAAATAAAAATAACTCTTATACTATAACATTTACCTTGTTTTCATTTGAATGCAATCTAATTAGCAAAATGCATATGCAGTTGGGGTCTATATTAGAGCACTGAACATTCAAAATTTCGAGTGTTCTAATATCGAACCCTATGAATCAAAAATTTAAAACAGTGAACATACAGAACAGCGAATTTTTTCCTAGGGAACAACACAAGCACACAACACAAGCACACCAACACAAGCATACCAAACAAACAGCAATCCACACACATACACCTAAACTCTTACACCTAACCCTACACTACACTATACATACACCACTAACTATCCACTTACCTTTACCTAAACCCTAACCCTAAAGTCTGTCACTATCGCACAGTCATCTCACCCGCACCCTAACCCTAAATCACCTACACCGCCCTAACCCTCACGTCCACACAATCGCACACTTACCTGAACCTGACCAGTAACTTTCCACTACAGCATTGAAACTACCGAAGCAACAGAAACAGACAACCAAATTCTTTCCCTAGGAAAAAATTTGGTTTTCTGTTTCTTCGATATTTTCAGCGTTCGCTGAAAATGGGTCGATATTAGAACACTTGAAATTTTGAATGTTCGGTGTTCTAATATAGACCCTGTAGTTGTTAATGTATATTATTTAATGTTTGTTCATGTATATTACTGAATGCCTGTTTAAAAATATTTGTAATAAATTGGAATTTTTCTCATTGGCCTCTGCTGAAAAGGTGTTTATGACTAAACCCTGACAAACAAACCTAGTTAACAAAAGCAAAAAAATGAATGAATAATAAATAATATCTAAAACCTGATTTACATCATTGAAGTCTATTGGCACCTCCAGACATTCCTCTGGTTATATCCTACTGATGCCTGTAGGTGTGTAATACCACCAATTTCTGTTTGCATTAATAATTCCAATACCAAGGTGCATGCAAGTTATTGAAAGACTTAATCTTAAACATTACATGATGGGCAATACGACTGTACCAATACTTGGCCTCCATCTTGTGCATGTAAAGAGATATTCATTTTTGTTCATACAATATTTATGTGTATAGTTATACATTTCATAGTTCTCTAAATATCTCAGCAGCCATGTGGCATAGGCAGCACTGCTTAGCCTTATATGAAAGCTCAAAGATAAATGAATAAATTGCTGCTAAAGTCAGGAAAGTAACTTGAATTGATTGCTGAGATACTATAAGCTGTTTACAAAATATTTCAAACTTAGTCATTATTATGCTTTCTGTAACTTATAAAATCAAGTTTATGACCTAGTACCTAAAGAATGCTGTAATAATAAACTTTGTGCTGAATAGTTTGCTATTTTCACTTCTTTAGTAACCCCCATGGTTCCAGGGTGGCCACGGTAGTGCAGCGGTTAGCGTTGCCACCTCACAGCAAGAGGCTCTCCAGTTCGATCCATGGCTGGGGTGCCTTCTGTGCGGAGTCTGCATGTCCTCCCTGTGGTTGTGTGGGTTTCCTCCGGGTGCTCCAGTTTCCTCCCACATCCCAAAGACATGCTGTAGGTGGAGTGGACACTCTAAACTGGCCCTAGGTGTGTGTGTGTGTGTGTGTGTGTGTGTGTGTGTGTGTGTGTGTGTGTGTGTGTGTGTGTGCGTGCCTTCTGTAGAAGGTTGAGCGCCGGGCTGGCAACTCAACACTGTAAAACTTCACTGCCAATCATGAGCGGACAGGTGTTCCACTGTGGCGACCCCTAACCGGGAAAAAGAAGAAGTAATCCCCATGGTTCCATACATATGAGCATTTTTCTGAGATGTGAGAACATATTTTGATTTTATCAAAATGCTCAGGCTATGCCCTTTGGAAGTTACACTGCAAGCTTCCAGGGCTCCATTGAAGGGAACAAGTTACACATTGCATTCTTGTCTCTGAGATTGCATTACCTATTTCATTCAAAGATGTTTCTCTCTTAAACATATCCAATAGAGTATGTCTAATAAGCGTATACCAGTTAATCTTAAGGTCTGACATGCTAAAATATGATCCATTGCTTGCCAATATAATCCACCTGATGCTCATTTTTCTTTTTGTGAAGAAGCTTTTCACTGTTTAATGATTATGTGACAACACAACTTATTGTGCAAGATGACTTGGATATTGAATGAATACTGAGAGTGGGTGACTATAGTTAACCACCTCTTCCATCCAACCCTTTTATCTCTCTCCACTTATCACTTTAACTGTTATAAATGATAAGTCTTCAGGGCATAAAAACATCCTTAACAGACTGTTCTACCCAAATTATAGCAACATCTCTAAAGTCTGTCAAGGATGCTCTCTGTCTTTGCCATGCAGTGGCACAGTAATGTTAGGAAATATATAATTTCTTCAACTGAGGAAATACAAGAAAAACTGATCCTTACCCTTTTGTCAGTGATCTTAAAGTTATAAATTGGACTTACTCCATAGATGAGTCTAACAATTATATAACCTGTATATTTTTCATCTTTAAGAGCATGTTACTCTTTAATAAATGATGCAACCATGAATATATTAATTCCTTGATACAGAACTCAGAATCATATTGATTCATAAGAACCTGCTCTGGCCATTCTGTTAGTCAATAATGATTACTATGAGGCCATTAACAAAATAAAACACGCTACACAATAAGTATGCAGAAAGAATATTGTGCAAAATATTGCCGTTACCATAGATGTCCTTCTGTTCTGTGTGCTGTAGTATTCATAACCTAAGGGAGTCCACCTCCGTCTGACTCGTATGTCTGGATAGTATCCAAAAATCCACATGCTACCACAACTTACATGCTACGCCGCACAATATAACACATATGTCGACCATAAAGAGACATCAGATATAAAGCGAACAACAGCATACACCTACCTCAGAACTGTATGCCACCCAGCACCAGCCTGACATCCTAGTTGAGAAGCCTATCAGCAGGAGAACTAAGCAAGCATCAGGGGGAAGGCAGGGGGGAGGCAGTACTGCAGCATATAGAAGAGAAGGACATCTGTGGTTATGGTAAGATTTTACACAACTATTCTATGTCCTTCTATGTCTCTGGACTTGGAAATGGTGTTAGGCTTGTAGTGTTTAGTGAAAGTATGCACAGAAGACTGTGTAGCTGCCTCCAGTATAGAGCCAATATCCAGACCTTCAAATAATGTCCCTGAGGAAGAAACTGCTCTAGTAGAGTGAGCCTTCACTGGGGAAGTAAGGGTTTTACCATTAGACAAATGACAAAAGGAAATAACTTTAGAAATCCAGTTAAAAATAGTTTGCTTGAAAACTGATGACCCAGAGATCTTGGGTGGTAAGAGACAAACAGACGGTCAGTCTTACCAAAAGGCTTGGTTTTGTCAAGGTAGTATCTGAGCTGCCAATGAACATCTAAAGTGTGCAATATTCTTCTACTGGTACACTGAGAGGAAGAAAAAGGTAGAATGGTTAATGGACTGATTTAGGGATAACTCATTTACCACTTTGGGCATAAAGATAGGGTTAGTGTGCAGGGAAACCCTACTCTGAAACCCTTCTATCAGAGTAATGGCTATGAATGAAACAATTTTCCCGGTGCAATACAGCAGGGAAGAGGAGCTTGCTGGTTATAAAGGTCCCAGTGTAAGTTTCTCTTTCACAAAATCGAGATCCCAAGGAGAAAAAAATGGTTTTCTTGTCAGTCTGATATGAAGGATGCCTTTATGGAACAGTTTTACGTATAACCTAGAGGCCAAAGGTGTACACATAGGCAGACAAGCAGAGATGGCTGAAAGGTGAGCTTTCACCAAAGAGTAGGACAACCTAGACCTCACCAATTCACACAGATAGGACAAGACCACCAGGACATCAGCTGACAGTGGTTGTAGGTCCTTTTTGTGACACTAGATGGAAAACCATTCCCATTTGGAAATGTAGGATTTCCTAGTCGTGAGTTTTCTGGCCTCCTGCAGAACTTGTAGCATATCCTCTGAAAAAAGGTGTCTATAAGGGATTAAAACTCTATCACCCACAAGGTTAGATTCACGGTTGACAGTTGTGGATGTACTAGGGTCCCCTTGTGCTGTGTGAGTAGATCCAACCTGTGGGGTAACTTGTGATGATTGCCCATGGCTAGGTGCAGGAGAAGGGAGAACCAGTGCTGCCATGGCCAAAAGAGAGTCACCAACAAGATTTTTGGCTGACCCTGCTGAATCTTCAGTAGGACCTTTTGTAGAAGAGGCAAGGGGGAGGATGAATACAGAAACATCCCCTTCCAAGAGAAAGATAAAGCATCCACCTTCCACACCAGGGAATGTGGGACCCTGGCACAAAATTTTGGAAGTTGTCTGTTCATGGGGGAGGCAAAGAGATCTATCTGAGGCATACCCCAATGATGGATTAGGTCTAGAAACACATCCCTCTGCAACATTGGGTCATGGACCTGCTTAAAGAGTCTGACACTTTATTCTGGGCTGAGGGGAGCTAGACCGCATTAATGGTTATTTGGTTTTGTAAGGCCATTTCCTGGGTGAGTAGGGCTAGTCTGCATAGAATCTAAGACTTTGTACTCTGCTCCTTGTTGACATACCAAAGAGCTGTTGTGTTGTTGTGAACCACCTCAGTACTCCTGAAACTAGGTTGCTTTTGAAGATTTGCAGTGCAAACACCAGTGCCCTCATCTCCTTTACATTGATATGTTCCTATGCCTGTTTGGGAGACCAAGCATCTCTGACCCTCCAGGCTTGAAGAGTTGCACCCCAACCTGTGTCTAAAGTGTGTGTGAATAACTCTAGGGAAGGAAGGGGTGTTTGCAGAGGGAGGACAGGTTTTTTGTCTACCTACATGATCCACCATTCTAGTTCCCTTTTTATGCAAGGGAGGAGTAGGATCAGAAACTCTAAAAGATGTGAGTGTTGCATCCATACAGTTCTTAGATATGATTCCAACTTCCTCATGTGTAGCCTTGCTAAGGATATTGTGGGGATAATGGATGCCATCTACACTAAGAAACTGAGGAAGTCCAAGGCTGTCGATGACTGAAGAGGAAGGATACTCTGAAAATAGGGTGTCAGGAACAAGACCTTCTGTATGGGAAGAGACGCTAACATTTTATCTGTTTGTATCCTGAATCCCAGGAAAATGTGATCCTGCAAAGGGGGTGAGAGAAGACTTCTGGAAGTTTATAGTAAACCCTAAGCTCTGTAGAAGGGCAATAGTGAAGGAATGATTTTCCTGAAGGAGTTCTGGGCACTGTGCCTGAATCAGAGGGTCGTTGAGGTAAGGGAAGATTTGAATTCCCTGTATTCTGCTGAAGGAGGCAAGCATTTAGTGAAAACCCTTGGTGCCTTAGAAAGACCAAAGGGCAGAGCAAAAAAACTGAAAATGTGAGGAATCAACAGAAAAACATAAAAACATCATGAACATTGGGTGGATAGGAATGTGAAGAGAGGTATCTTTTCTGTCCAGGGACACCATGAATGCCTAGGGAAGAATTAGAGGGAGAAGGGAAGGTAATGTCAACATATGGAAAGAAGGTACTTTGAGAAAGGTGTTAAAATGGGAAAGGTCCAGCATGGGTCTCCAAGGGTCATCCTTCCTGCGGACCAGGAACATCCTGGAGTAAAATCCCTTTCCTTTTTGGGAAGTGGGAACTTTGTGGATTCTCTCCTGAGAGGCCAGGTCTTTGGTGACCTGAGGAAAGAAGCTCAACCAATCTTTGGGGGGGGGGGGGGTTGTAATCCCTTTGAAGTAGGAGAAATTTCTCCAAACCATGAAATACCGTGTTTTGATTATGGAAATGACCCAAGAGTGTTTAGTAATCAGCTTCCAAGCAGCAAAAGATAGGCTGAGACAAAGCAACAACGGAGAGGATGGCCCTGGTGGCTGGTAGCCACAGACTACCTCACTTAGTTTGGGACTGAAAGGACTGTTTTGGAGCAGGGGTGGAAGGAGCAGACTGAAGAAGCTAGCTTTCTGGGTCCCCTCTTACTTTTAGAGGAAGAAGACAGGGATGGCTGTCTTACAAATACAGTCTTAACAGGGTAATTTCTTTGAAAAAGTGGACCTGGAGATACAAGAATGTGTTTAAGGTCCTGTAACTCTTTTCCTTTCTCCTGAAGAGACTTGAAGAGCTCCACTGCTGAACTACCAAACAAGGCTTTGTTATCCAAGGGTGCATCCAGCAATTTGGCCTTGAAATCTTGACAGAGGTTGTAGCCTAAGCCAAGAGTATCTTCTAAGGACCAACCCAGTGGCAGCTGCCTAGTCACTTGTGCAGAAGAATTAAGAATAGCTGGTAATTTAGATTTTGCTGGTGAATTTGGGATGTCTGCCAAAAATGTATTTGCATCAGCCAGAAGGCCAGGAAGTACTTTGCCATATGGGTCTGATAATTTATTGCACGGAAGGCCTAAACCTTTCCCAAACATTCCATGACCTTACTCTCCTTATCAGGCGGTAACAAGGAAGTGGGTGTTAGAAGCTTTAAGGCCTTATCCATGGAGACAGAGATAGTAGTTGGATCAGCAGGAGGAGCCTTGAACAGGAAGTGAGAGTCCTCAGGTACCTTATAGAACCTGTCAGGACACCTGGGGGCAGGAGGCTGAGAGTCTGGACATTTGGAGGCAGCTGGGAAAACATCTAGAAAAACAGGCAGGACTGGAGAAATAGCAGAAGGAGATGGGGAATCCATCTGCAAGAGGTCATAGTACCTCTTTTGAATGTCTGAAAATTGGGAGCAGTGCCACATGAAAAAATCTTTCATTTTGAGAATAGTCCCTCTAAAGGAAATGTCCTCCCCAGGGGAATCTGTACCAGCGTAGGCATATCCTAAGGGGAAGCCAACTGGGTGGAGTAGGCTAAGGACTCCTCTCCAGAGGAATACTCCTCCTCTGAGTAAGTGTAAACAGCAGTCTTTTTAAAGACTGTGGAAGGGAAGAAAGGTTGCAGAGGAACAGAAGTAGGAGAAGATTGGCAAAGGGCCATAAAGGCATTAAACAGGCTTTGAGAAAAAGCTTACCGATCAGGGGGCTGCCAAGGTGTAGCAGGAGACACATGCTTAGTTTTAGCCTTCTTCTTTTTGGGGGCTTCCATATGATGAAAAGTTGATGGACTGGATGTTGGCCTGCATTCGACAATATCGGAAAGCACATCCTCATGTGCCGTGATAAGTGTGACACCATGAGGAACTTCAGAGATAACGCGGCTGGTTTCCCCCTTATCACCCTGATCAGAAACCTGCCCTTCCCTTGCAGACATGCCAGCGGACTCCTTTGGAGCTTCCACTGTGATAATTGCTGAAGTTACATCCACCACCTCAGGCACAGCTTCCGGGCCTACACTGGCCTTCAGAGAAATGACCGGAAGAGAGGACGTGGCTGAAGGTTCATGCAACAATTTTTTTTTCCTTTTTCAGTACAGGCTCATCCAAATGTCCTAACATCACATCTATCTTATGTTATAGGTGCTTAAGGTGCTGTTTTCTAAGTATAATTTTAGAGAGGCTAGCCAACTCCTGATGGTCTTAGGGATTAAGGGCTTGCAAATAGTGTGGTCGTGGTCTGGGCCAAGACAAAAGAGGCAAACTTCGTGCCCATCTTTATGTGGAATCTGCCTTCCACACCAACACTTACTCTTTCTAGCTGACATGAACCCAACAAACAAGCAGCAGCAAAAATTTTAAGAAGACCCCCCCCTCCCCCATGGGTAGTTATCTGGTAACTGGAACACAGCAGTTCTGGTGAGCGAATGTCTGGAGCAGGCAATTGGACAGGTGGTAAAAAAGTTCTGAGGTAGGTGGATGATGACATCTGCCTTATACCCGACATCTCTTTATGGCCAGTATACATGTTATGTTGTTCGGCATAGCATGTACCTTGTGATAGCATATAGACTTTTGAATACTGGCCAGATGTATGAGTCAGCAGGAGGCAGACTCCCTTAGGTTATGAATACTGCAGCATATGAATAGAAGGACATCTACTTTTAGTCTTAACAAAATGAAAATGCTTAAGATTGGAAATGTTCTGGAAATAAATTCATTCATTTCTGAATCAATGTCAGTTTACTATTCCCACCAAATACCCTCAATTTATAGACATCATTTGCCTATCTTGTTTCTATGATGTATTCATTTGTTAATCAGTATCATTTTACTATTCTCACTCAGTATCCACAATTTCTAGAAGTCATTTTGCCTGTCGTGTTTCAGTGACATACAGGGATGAAACTTTGTGTATGACCCAGCTGACCCACTCTTAACTAGCCACTTTGAAGCCAGAATAATCAGGCAGGCAGGATGGGAGTAAGTGGCTTATACTGGCTAATCCATCCTGGGGAAAGTGTGATGTGTTTTTTGGCAGCCAGTCACCATCATCAAACAGAGAATTAAAATGCACAAATAACAGCAATGATATGGAATGTATGATTACCCATCCCAGTCTGATGACACTAAATCTCATTAGTATGTGAGTAGAAATATGCACACACACATGCACAGAGAACAGGAGGTCTCAATTTGATTGCAGGTGAGGTTAGGGACTTAACCAAAATGCTCAGCTGTCTGCATTAATGAGGGCTTCACTGTGGGCTCATAGACAGATCAGGGAAGTGGCAGTGTGGGGGGAGCTGTCAGTCATTTAGTGAGCTTTACAGCTACAGTAGAGACCCAATAGTAATATCAGATTGCTCCTGGGGGTCTTTTGGCTGCCAGTTAGAGTGGTCCTCAGCATGTGACAGGGAAGCTATTTGGTTGGCAACTGGCCACACAGAGGGCTGACAAACTGCAGATGGCTTAGATAATGTTGTCTTCATGCCTGCCTGGTACTGACTACTTCCTGTTGACTATCATCTGTGTCACTGTCTATTTTGCCAGCAATCAGCAATAGGAAATGGATCAGTGCAACTCTCGGAGGAGAGCTAAAGGGCAGTATGTCAGGAGGCAAAAAAGAAAGAATTTATTTTTCCTACGGTTTTTATTATTAATTTCTGGTACTCATATCCATTAGATCTCTTCCATTCAGCTGTCTGTCTTTCATGTGTTTGCTCTCCATTTTATCTCGGCTTACTTTTTGTATAAACATATGTGTAAATTGAAGCTTGTTGCAACATTTGCTGACAAAATTTGGCCAGAATTTCTAAAGTCTTCAGACAGTTTTGAAAGTTATCCAGTTTCAAGCCACATTAATCTGTTAATTAAGTTGTGACTATTGTCTTTTATCAGGAAAAGTGGATGTTACTATACATCCTTAAAAAGGTGGTACCTCTCTAGGTAACTATCAAGCAGTCATTCTCTTATCTTGACTAAGGTCCTGAACATGTACCTTGCAATACCTTCAAGTCAACAACTTGATTTATAATGCATAGCATAGCTTTAAACCCATCATTAAGTTGTCTGTGCAACATTTTCTTCTAGTATGTATACTAAAAATTAATTTAACATGGATAAGGTTGTGGCAAACTTTCTCTTTGTCTATCCATGCCATTTAATGCAGCCATTCATAATTTTCTACTTGACTACCTTGCTACATCTTGTCTTTCCCCAAGTATCGACAGATTGTTCCATCTCTTTAACTCATTACATCCAAGTGATGCCTTCAGGTGCATCTGCAGTTAACTCCTACCGATGCTTCTAGGCAGTAAATATTGCTTGTTCATATTTGCATCAATAATTCCAAAGCCACGCTATGTACAAGTTTTAAAATATTTCATCTTAATGCTTACACAATAGCAAGCTCAACTGCATTAGTATTTGACTGCTCTCTAGTGCAGGTTAATAGATATTAACTGTTGTTTTTGTGATATTAATTTATATAGATCTTTTTTCTAACTGTCTCAACAACCAGGTAACACAGACAGAACCCCTTAGCCTCATATGAAAGCTTTCAGCTAGATGAATAAAGTACTGCTGACAGTATGTATATGTCTTGAGTGGTTGCTGAGATATTGTAAGTAAATCAGAAAATATCACAAATGTAGCTGTTACTGTTGTTTACTGTGACTTATAAAATTCTAAGACCTAGAACCTAAAAAATTCTACCACTATAAAAATAGTTTGTGCTGAAGAGTTTGCCATTTGTATTTATTTCATAAGCCTTGTGGTTCCACAGATGTGAACATTTGTTTGAAATTGTTGTTGTTTGGCTTTCGGCTTTTAGGAGTTAGGAGTCGCCACAGCGGAACTCCAGTCCACTAATGATTGGCAGTAGATTTTCATGAATGCCGAGGTACCATCTTGATGTTCAACGAAGGCACGCCCATTTACGAATGTCTTTCGAACGCCACCCAACCGCAGAGAGGACATGCAGACTCCACACAGAAGGTACTCCCCGCACTCCAGCCGAGAATCGAACGGGAGAACCTCTTACTGTGAGGCAACAACGCTACCGCTGCACCACCACGGATTTAATGTGAGGACATAATTTGATTCTGTCAAAAGGCTTAGGCTCCGCCCATTGGAAACTGCAGTGCAAACTCCCTGAGCAGCATTGGCATGAATGAGTTAAAAGTAAACTCTCATGTTGGCAAATGGGATAATTCTATATCTTTTCCTCTTCTAGTTAGTTTTAATCCTAGAACACCTACAGCTTTAATATTTCTCCTTTTCTGTTTTCTTTAATAACATGGTGACACATTACAGCAGTTCTAAAATAGTGCATTATGCTAATGATCTAACCATCTTTTATGGAGCTGATATACTATAATCTGTTCTGCAACAAATCTATCATACAGTTGAAACATGGTTGTCCTTAAAGGGCATTCATCTTAACAGCAAGAAAGAAAAGTTGCTGTTTCATACTTCTAAGCATCCCAAGCCTAACAACACTAATTTCACTACTAGGTCATTGATGTCATTTTACCTTTAATAATTCTACAATTGAAGAAGTCACTGGTAACCTTTTCATTCTGACTCTGGATTATAGTCATGTTAATAAGGCAGGCATACCTCTCAGCCGTACAGATTTTTGCAGAATGGCCAGATTTTTACCTCATATTTTTGGTCCGTTTTTTTTAAAAATTGTGGTTTTCTGGAAAATTAGCAGCAAATCATTAAAGATTAAAGTAAAAAAAATAATGACAGACATTTGAGTTTCGGACTTCATAGCATTCCGAAATCCATGCTAATAAAAAAATATTATTCTATTAACTTTCTAAGTTTGTAAGAGCAATATTTAAAATGTTCCCTATATTCGGGCCTTTGTCCAGATTTCTTGCTCTAAGAGGTTGAGACGTATGAAAGCAGGTACCAAAAAGAAGTGAAAAGGTTTTGCTCATCTTCAAACACATGGCCACTTTCTGCATCCATGTGCCTAATTCCCTAAATATTATGCTCTGGCCATGTCTTCACCAATTTGCAAGTCCTAGCTTACAACAGAACACAGCAAGGATAGGACCATATTGATAAACATACCAGTGGTCTTCAGTCAAGACTTTGTCATTGTTCTATCATTTGCAGGTTGAAATGAAATGAGTTCAGGCAGCAGCTGTTATTTATTCATGTAAAGTGCATATAATCTTGGACTCCTCAATATATTCATTTTGCTTTATGAATTTAGTTTATATAGCTTACAACACAAACTCACCTTTTCTTCACAGCCTCATATTGATATCAAAATCCAAAAATCTTTTGTTGGTGCCTTACCTCTCAACCTCTTACAGCAAGAAATCTGGACAAAGCCATTAATAAAAGTGGAACGAAGTCCCAAAAATAGGGACACTTTTTAAATATTGTTCTTACAAACTTAGAAAGTTGATAGAATAACAAGTTTTGCATTAGCATGCATTTTCTGAAGGATATGAAGTCAAACTCAAATGCCTGTCATTATTTTCTAACTTCAGTCTTTAATGATTTGTCACTAATTTGCCAGAAAAAGCCAATTTTACGAAAAATGGAGCAAAAATATGAGGCAAAAATCTTGACATTCTGCAAAAATCTGGACAGTTGAAAGGTGTGGTTGGCGCCTCTTTTGGTAAATGTGTGGATTAAGCCTGAGCATAGACAGGGCACTGGAAAACTTGGCTTTCATTGTGAAATGAAATCCTCTCTTTACCCAGTGGTCATCTAACTGTGGTATTATTTAAAATGTGTGCATTTTTAATTAAACATATTGTTTTATTATATGCGTTGTTAGTCCCCGTTTTTGAGTTATCTCTGTTTATTAAATCACTTACACAATGTATATTTTCTCTTATATAAAGTAAAGTATTATGTTGTAGTTAGAACTGAATATCAATATTCATTAAAATGTTATTATCTAAATTCACTCTTATTATCTAAGTTTTATTGTGTTGTATATCAGCAGTTAAACTTTTTCATTATAATAATTTGTTTGCAGTACATGGAGTACACTGATTGTACACCAAAACTTTGAAAAATACATCCTTGTTATGTACCTCTCTAATGTCAAAAAGGTGCACAACAAGTTGTATTATGTACTTTTCAGAGCTGTTATTCTCTGATCTTGCACTAAAATATACTCAGCAACCAACAATAAATGGCACCAGGAAATTTAAAAAGCTTCAAAAGCTATAAAATGATTTGTGCTACAACACAAAAAGACAGAGAAAGCATTTAACAGCTTTTGAGGCAGCCAACAATCAGAGGTAAATTTCTGGCAACTGTCTGTATGGCAAAACTGTAAAATACTTTCTGCTCCTATTTTTTTTAACTTGTAATGCACTGAAATAGCCGGAATTTCTTGTACTATAGTGAATTACGATTGAGTCACTTTTTCCTACTGTGCTCTTGAAATGGATTAAAAAAATTACATTGAGAGGAATTCCTGAATCCATTTTGATAACACATTCATAGACTGGTTATTATCAGTAACCCAATCATAATCCCTTTTCTAATAGACTATTTATACTACTGATTTACATTCTTTTACTTAATGATGGATCTTTTATCACCAGGACTACACTGAAAATAGGAAGTGTAGAGATGGGCATTCCCAAGTAACACTTGTAAACACATTAATAACTAAGCATGCATGCATGTTTGCACAAGCACGTGTGACTTTGGTAATTCTGTCAAGCAGACACAAGGACCATATATTAAATTAGTTAATCATATTAGAAGATAGTTCATTTTGACAATATATCTTAGCACAATCAGTAGTTTGTTTAATTTTCCCATTTGACTGGGTCTTGCCTATACCGTGTTGATCTATTCATTGCTGTCTGGCAGTGGAAGCCATTTCCCACTACTCTAGATGAGAGCTCATACAGACCATTCTTCTATTATCTCAGTAGCCTAATCAAATTATTTGTTTCCCAAAGAGGCAAGAGACAGGTTTTAAGGAGCAAGCCAATATGCTAGAACCAGTGGACTCCATTGATTACCCATGGACTCCTACTCTCCCCCACAGCAGCTCTCTTGAATTCCAATATGTGTTGCCTTTCTCAGCAAGCATGAGTGCAGCCAGACAAGGATTCATTGGCAGGCTTGGGACACTGCTGGGCAGTGTGTGCTCATCAGGCTTGAGATGCATAGGTGCAATACCTAATGCTGTCTATGCAGTGAGCAAGACCCTCCTCCCTCTCCTGCGATGGGTAAACTGCTAATTTCGGCTCACTCCCATCAGCCTTGTTTCATCCTCACTAGTAATCATGCTGCTAAATGAACACAGATCAGCCAGGTCACAGTCAAGACTTCATTACTCTGGGTCAATGACTGCAAGTACAGCTGGTAATGGTCATGTCTTAAGCCTGCAATGTTTTGTCACTGGGTTCCATATCATAATCGTACATTTTATATTGCTGATATGAGTCATCTTTCTCATCCTACTTAGCACTCGGAAGTAGAATGTCAGCTGTAGTAATAATAAAACTTGCAAGCTGCAGTTTCTTATTTACATTACTATTGGTGTTAAAACCAGTGGAACAGAATCATTCTGGGAAAGAAAAACATGGCTTCTTAATTGCTTTCGCTTTCTCTTTTATAGTGCTCATACTAATGAGGAAAATGACTATTTATACTACATTAGAAGCTTGAAGGTTAAACGCAAACAACATTTAAAAGCATATGTCGACTCCAATTTCTTTCCTTTTTCTATTTTTTTTTTTTTACCTTCTTTCTTTCTTTCTCTTGCCTTATTTCCATCCATAATTTTATTAATTAATGTTTAGTCTATAAATGTAGCATATTGCCTCCTTAGTTTGAAGATCTGTAAAGAAAAAAAACATAAGTCATGTGCCATGCAGAACGGGGATAACAGAAATTTCATTAGAGAGATTTCTGGCAAGAGTTTTTCAAATGATAAGAAAAAGTGATTGAACAATGAAGGGTAAACTGCATTAAAACAGCTGGCTAATGATGCATAAAATATTCCTACTAACCACTGACCATTGTATAAATATAAACTATTGTAAATGCTGACCATTACAGATGATAAGAAATCATGATTCCACAATGAAATATAAACTCTAGCAAAATGGCAGGCTAATGATTTATAAAAAAGTAACAATTAACCATTGTACCATTATACATGCTAGCCCTTAAAGAAATGTAGCAATAGATTTTTAATGTTAATACAGATAAAAATAAATTATTTTTCATGTATCTTTTGTTAAAATACCATTTATCTTTTGTACACCTACATTGCAGTAGAGCACTGAATTGGGAAAAAAGTTATAAAATTACAGTTTATCTGAATATCTATGCTGTTATTTTGAAATATAAAGCTTAGAGAACCATGGATTTATTCTGGAAGTGAAAAAGACATTAAGCATACTATTTCATGAATGTAATGCCTTTGCAAGCTAACAATGGATGATTGCAAACCCCTTTGAACAAATCAGTCAAGCCTGTAGTTGTTAAATGGCTTATTTTTCTTCTGCAGAATGCAAATTGCTTTAGAAATGGACCTCTTTAAATTGTCCACCATACTTTATTTCTAATTTAGTGAAACATCCATTTTATTCTAATGCATTCAGTTTCTAAACTGCTGTTTAATGGATAAGTATAACCTAATGCTTAATGTGCTCAAAGGGAAATGGGAAAATGGTCATAAGCCATTTCCCAACTCAAACAACAGTGTACTTTGTATAATTGCATTAATGTGAACTTCCTGTATAGCGCATGACTGCAAAATGAAAACTAATAATGTGGTATTTAAACCTACTGCCTCAAACAATTCGACCATTATATGTGGGTCCCACCTTAAAAATAAATAAAACAATTGAATATTCTACTTTGAATGCACAAACGTGCAAACAGGGATTGTAGAAAGACTCGAGTCTAAAATTAGTGCCTTAAATGGGAGCCAAAATCCAAGCACCCATATGCTATCAGCTACTTAACATAATTACCAGTAAGACGGCCACTGTTGAAAAAGATGCAGATAATTAATCTTTTCTCTCCCTTTCTTGTACAAGTATTAACCATTTGCAAATTAGTGTAGATGAAGGACGCATGCTTCAGAAAAAGTAATGCTGTTATACATTTAGCATTTTTTTAAAGTTCCTTTTCAAAAACTAGCTGAGTATTAACCTAATAAACTGCTGTATTGCATGTGACAGTCTACATTCCATTAAGCTAGGTAGACTGTACATACACTGTAGGTTAAGATGGTTAGCACTGCTGCTTTAGTTTTATATATACATATATATATATATATATATATATATATATATATATATATATATAATTTTTATATATATATGTTTATGGGTCTACCTTTATTCCCCGAAAGACCAAGTACCCGAATTCCATTTGGCCAACACTAATTCAGTGAAAGTATTTCTTGGTAAAAGCCATTCAATGCTCCATGGTTTTGGAAATGTCAGCTTTTGTTGAATTCATCTTGGCCAAATGGAATTTGGGTAAGTGGTCTTTCAGGTAATGAAAGTAGACCCATATATATATATATATATATATATATATAAAATATACACACACATATATATATAAATATATATACACATACTATATATATATATATATATATATATATATATATATATATATATATATATCTGTATATATACTATTTCTATATATATATGTGTGTGTGTGTGTGTGTGTGTATCTATCTATCTATTTATATATCTATATATATATATATATATATATATATATATATATATATATATATATATACACACACACAAATGTGTGTGTGTCATATGAATACTGTGACAGATGTGGGCCTAATGCCATTAAGCCAGTATATGAACAATACTACACATCATTATGGATATTTGCATTGTAGATGATTATAAGAAACATGTAGTGCTAATAATGTTGCTCCCGGTTCATTAAGTACTGTTTGTGTCCATTGTATCCTCACACACACACACACACACACACACACACACATCTTTCTGCCAGTTCTGAGTACGCACACAAAATAATCATATTTACTTGAAATGTGATCCTCAGTTTTACAGAAGGAAAGCTTGGGAATACAATACATTGTCCTGGTCTTCCCTACTCAATTTTGTTGCAGCTGAAGGTAATAAGCTGGATAAAACAGCAGGTTAGAGTTTAAGCAGATAGAGAGTCTAGATGATGTTTGCACACATAAGGAGGTGGGACTTATGCAAGAAGGGACAGGAAGGAGTACAGACAGACCCCTTTATGCAGGATTCAGTGCACTGTGCAAACTCTGTCCATCCCATTATCAAGTGACCCTGTTGATTTACGAGTGATTTTCAGGTTGTGGGCTCATGGTTGGGGGGGGGGGGGTGTAATTTCTCCTTTCTGAAAAGGAACCAAATCTAGTTTGTTTCCCCTATTTCTGATGGGTTAGGGGTTGGGAGATTTGAGCCCTTCTCTGAGAGGTTGATGCAAAGCATGGTTTACAGGATAGTTAATTCATAGAGCACTCTGCAGATAGGCTTGAACACTGCCCTTTCTTTCACGTATGCTGATTAAGGATTGTGGAACATTGACTGTGTGAAAGTATACTTGAGATGGTGAGTGCTCCCCCACCAAGATGGTGAGTGCTCCCCCACCAAGTAGGAGTATATGCATCAGGGAGGAAGGGTGATTGTGAATGGAAAAAGCTGTGCTACTGTTACGAATACACTTCTCTGGAAAGTATTGTGAGATGGGAAAGATATGCCCGCCTATTATGTGTGCATTTGGGCCAAGCCTCTCAGCATCACATCACAGCCTTATTCAGAATTCTTTTATATCAAAACTGAGAAGAAGAATATGAAACTGTAGCTGATACAGCATTGAGAATGTACATCTGGAAGATTCATTCTCCTGATAGTTGGAATATGAATGAATATTTGCTATTATTTATAAAAGCTTCTCAAGTGTCACAAATAATTTAAAATTTACATAATGTTCAATGGATTGGATAAGGAAATATAACAAATTTTAAAGAATATATGAACAAAATGTAAAGGGATGAGTCACTGAATGTGTTTTATATATATAAATGTCCCTTCATCAAATAAACAATTGCTCAAGAAAGCATTCAGGTGTTGAAAGTGGAGTCTGAGATAGAATCTTTTTTCCTGTGACAGATGGGAATAAGAGCCCTTTCCATCTGATGCATCATATCAATAAATAGTATTTCTCCCAGTGGTAATCAGTCAATGAACAGTATTTCCCCCAGTGATAATCTATCAATGTATAATATTTCCTCCAGTGGTAATCTATCAATGAATAGTATTTCCCCCTGTGGTAATCTATCAATGAATAGTATTTCCCTCAGTGGTAATCTATCAATGAATAGCATTTCCCCCAGTTGTAATCTCCTTTGATTTAGTTACATAAAGTACTGATTGTGCACCCCTTGTTAGCTATGTGAACGTGTATGAGTGTTCATCAAATATTACTGAATGGAAGCAAATTCAGTGATGCCTTATCACCATAAACACTCCCAAATAACACAATGTCATTGTTGAATTTACTTCCAGGTAGCTATCTTAAACTAGGTAGCGTTACTTCCACAAATAATAGGCAGAAAATCGGTATTTAAAAACTTATTAAAATGATGGTATGTATCATAAGAAGAGCTGCGATCCAAGATGAAACAAATATGCATGTGCCCATGCTTCATTGGTATGCGTTGGGTAGAAAAATAGGTTGTTAGTGTACAGAAAATTTTCAGTCCCTAGTATTCCATCAAAGTAGTCATGAAAACAATGACTTTTAAAACAATCTAACGATGCTGGAGCAATGTGGGATATTAGACAGTGATGTTTCCGCTAACTTTATTGACTATATGAGCTTATTTTAGCATTTTTAACATAAAAGGCATAGTTTACTTTAAGCAGCTCACAAGATGTATAGTAGCAAACTTCTCCTTCCATCATCCTTTCATGTATGACCTCCTTAACTCTCTCCAATCGACATGACCATAGGCATGACATTTTTTATGTTTATGTAGAAGGAAAGACTACAGCTTTATGCATGTCCATGTTGTCTCCTTGCTATTTACAATTTTTATTAAGGGGTAAAAGAATACCAAACAGAAATCATGAACTACATCAATCGAGGGGCTTCTAACCCAAGAAAACTCTTATGATTTATCTAACGTTGTTCGAAATGTTCTGTTTTACTTTTGATTTCTTTCTTGTTTGCTTTAACTGTTGGGGATGATTGGAGTATAAACCTCTATAGTCTCTTTAAGTTGAATTTCTTTTTTTTTTTCACTCTTTGACTATGGGTGGGTTGTGGGGACAGCAGTCCCCTTCCTGGAAGCGAGCATTTCTAACAGTAAGCAACAGATATTTTAAGAAGCATTTCTATCCTACCGTTTTTATGGTTTGGTGTTATGATACGGTGCCAAATGGATTTTCATAAATAACATCATTTGAAACATGCCCATAGGAAAATAAAAAAAAAAAGCTCCAAACATTTTTCCTATTATACTACTTCTGTATCTCGGTCTTCTCATATTTCCTGAGTTCACCATCAACTGTTGATTCCTAAATCTTTCATGTCTTAATCCTGGAAGTTTCCTTTTTGTAGGTTATTCTGTAATGTCAGTATCTTCTCTGTAAAACAGTTTATGGTTCATCTAACTTCTTACTTTTGAAAATGCCTGCAGCACTTAAGCCTAAGCAATCTTTATTTCTTTCTCCTTGTCTTGCTAATACGGGGATATCATTTTTTATTTTATCTGCTTGTAGATATTCCAGTGTTCTTATTGCCTTGCAGAGTAAAGTTTTCCGTGGAAGCTTCAGTCTGCTGCATTGAGTTACATGCCAAACGTTTGTCAGTGGTCTAATAGAATGATGAGAAAAAGTGAAGCCATCAGTAGAGTTATACTGTGAGCTGCAACCTACCAATGTTCTGCTGGTTTGTGTGGTGCAGCTCACTGTAGAATGCCAGAACACATGGTTATGGTGCCATGCTTTAGACAACCCTTCTTTTCTTATCATACAAACAGCCTGTGTTAAACTTACCCATTCTGAATACTGCAACATATAACACAGAGCTTCTCTGGACCCTGTTGTCTTCCATTCCTTCTCTCACACTGGGCACAGTGCCCTTTTTCTGTGATATACTATGGTCCATTAGTGGAGTTGTCAATACATGAATATTTTTATCAAGCAGAATTATTGTCTTTGTAATACAAATGTGGTAACCCAGACAGTCAGTATCGACATGTGCTTTATACTGGAATGTGAATATCCGTGACACTGACTGTAATACTGTTTACTGTAAGAGAAGGAGAGACCAATAAAATGAATGTTTATTTTATGAATTGTGTGATTGGATGCAGTGGTCCTAACACATCATATTATTTTGAAACGGGAGGAACTGAGACAAAAAACATTACTGCAGATTATACTCTTGGAATATTTTACTTGTGTAGTTTCAACAGGGCTAGTATTGCAGGCAGAGGATGCAAGTGTAGGAAAAGGATAAAGTAAATTTTATTCATCATTGCAAAGAGAGCAAAGTGTCACTTTTGTGGTGCAGACTGGAAGCCTTGCTATAATGTAAGGATTTCAATCAAGTTTCTGATCACACACAGATGTCAAGAAATCCATTGTGAGAGTAAAGCTCAACAGCTGAATCTTAACATCCATGTCTAGAACACATAAGCACTTTGTTATGATTGTAGAAGCACTATCATAATTCTTTGCAGTACATAAAGCTTCAACTGTTCTTGCGTACTACTAGCAGGGTTGGCCTTAGGTCAAGTGGTGCCTAGGCAAATGGGCTCAACACCCCCCCCCCCCCACCCACCACAGCACCTGATGGCCCCCATCCTGGTCTGATTACACCATCCAGTTTACTGGAAAAGTGCTTCTGCTAGAGTGGAGCCCTTGGCAGCTCCCTAGTTGGCCTATGCCTAAGCCTGGCTATAACTACTAGTTAAAAAACAAAAAAGTATAGGACAAAGAAATTTCTCACAGCTTTGGAAGCCATAAAACATTTAGTGTTGCCACACTGGCAGTAGGCCAGAAACTAAGCAGCCTTCTAAAAAAGGAACAGCTTCAAAAGTTGTTCAGTACTTCACATTTTTGTGTGGCATTGAGAAGTATTTTACAGGTACTAAAAGCTGTTTTATGGTGGCTGTTATGCATGGTCCTATGCAAGATAAGAACAAATCAGTGCTAAGCCATGCGTAACATAGAGGATTATGATCAGTTCGCTGATCATAGCCCACTTACTAACTGTTCAAGACATGGATGCCAACAAGTGCACCTCAACAGCATCGCTCGAGAAGTATATCTTGGGATCCATGTCGAGAACAAATAATTTGAGGTTATGATTGGCAAACCAATCATAATTCCTTGTAGTGAATGCAGCTTTATCTGCTCCATGTATTACTAGGTACAGGGTAAAATATCACCAAATGATTTCCTGGCTTTCAAATCCATAAATCACTTTGAGAGTGCTGTCAGAGAGTTAGTGTAAAGTAGTCCATTATGCCTCTCAAATGGCTAGATTTTCACAGGATGTCCAGATTATTGTTTCATATTTTTGCTCTGTTCCTCATCAAATATGTGGTTTTCAGAAAATCACTGAGGACTGAAGTCACTAAATAATGACATCCATTTGAATTTAAGAGTTTGCATCCTTCAGGAAATGGATGCTACTACATCCTGTTATTCCAGCAACTGAGTTTGTCTGAGATGGTGGGGGCACATTACCGGTATAGATAGCAGGCAGATTCTACTGCCAACAGCTAGACCCAACCTTAACAACATAAGCAATGGTATGCAATAAAGCCTAGATTTAAGAGATTGCATGGAAATGTTTACATATGTATTTGTATACCTCTTCTTACTCCAAAAAAATGTTCCTGTGTAGACAGCACATGTTGGAGATGTGATGAGAAAGAGAGAGGTAACTGGAAACATATTTTCTGAGAGTTTAATGAGTTGACAGACTTTAAGGATTCCCTGCAGACTGCTCTGTCAGGAATACTGGGTAAGTAGATTGGTATAACTAAGTTAATGATTTTTTGAACTACAATACAGAATCAGAATTTCTTAGATATAGCAAAGCGTTGCTGAGCCTAATTATGGTGGCTGCCAAAAAAAGGAATTACTAAAAAATAGAAAACAAAGTCTAAACCAAATTTACTAGAAGTTGTGAATATATTAACAGAGATAAAACAAATGGAATTGGGATCTTTAGAAAATGGAAGGAGCAAACTACGTAGGAAAAAATGGAGACTGTGGAACCAATACATGCAGAGGAGAAAGGAGGTTTAAAAGAAGGGAGATGTTGAATTAACTGCATAATACTTAATTGACAATTGACAACAGGGTCTGTGATGTATAATGTTCGGAACTAAAGCTGTATTAAAATGGTTTGTTTTTCATTTATACAAATGTAAGATTTGCCTATATCATATATGATAATTTAATAATGATTTTTTTGTTAAAAAACAACTTAAGCACAGTGTGCTTAACATTTGTTATGGTCAGTTTGCTGCCCCTCTGGTGCTTAACTGATTTGCCTGTTTATGAATATTGAAGTGTAATCAGAATGCTCCATGCTTGTTAAGTACTTTACCTCTTTGGTATTAGAAAAGTACAAAAAAACTGTGTTTCTTTGGATTTTGGAGTGTCATGTGACCACTTAGTGTAACTACTGTGGTGGTGGTGCTGCGGTAGAATTGTCGCCTCACAGTTGGACGTTGCCCATTCGATTCTCAGTTAGAGCGTCTTCTGTGTGGCGATATACATAAATGGGCATTCCTTCGTTGAAGGTTGTGTGTTAGGCCCGGCAAGCTAGCACGTAAAGATCTACTGCCAGTCATTAGCGGACCGGAGTTCCTCTGTGGCGACCCCTAACCGGGAAAAGCCAAAAGACACAAACAAAAAATGTGACCACTTAGTGTATTACAAGTTTATTCTAGCTTGGTTCTTCTGTATATGTCTCACTCTGACAAGATTATTTTTTCTCAGTTTTGGAGCAAAATCAGTATGCTCCTTCATAGTAAAAATACTGTCCAAATGTACAATTATTCTTTATACAGAGAGCAGAATATCTTCATGACGCACAATAAATCTAGGTTTCGTTCAGAACACCCATATAATGTAAAATTGGCATTTAAGGCATCTAACAAACATAACCAGATTTCATTTTACACTGTTCGGTATTTTCTCTTAATAAACCGTTGTGCTTCCCATTATTTATCCAGTCCTATAATATGCAAGCTGTTTAATGTAATTACACAATGCTTCTCTCTTTCTTGTAGCCAGAGGTCCTGGTCAGTAGCCCTAGAGCTCTGACACATTACTTCTAATTAAACAATGTTGTGGTTACAGAATAGTTAATTCACATTAATGCACTGGATTTATTTATTTATTTTTTTGTGAGTACTATTTGAAATTCTGCCAGTCTCAGTTCTCGAGCCCACTCTTATTTAAGTGCGGGTGGGGAAGCCTGGGACTTTGAAAAACAGCCAAGCCAGAGCTGATCCAAGACTCTAGTTTGGCAGTTAGAGCCAATTAAAATCCTAACCACAGCTGTAAGTGGAGAGAGTAAAAGAGCACCACCGAGGACTGACCACACATGCACAAATACATGTATGCAAGAATGCACAAACACACGCACACATGCACACACGCACACATGCACACACGCACACATGCACACACGCACACACGCGCACACACACACACACACACACACACACACACACACACACACACACACACACACACACACACACACACACTTTGCCCCTTATAAGCCAGATGATCATTTAAAAAAAAAAAAAAAAGCTGCCCCACAAAAATAGTCACTTTCTGCATGTTGTTTGTCTCATTGTAGAGAAAATGAAACAAAAAAAAAGTTATTTTAACATGCTGTTCATAGGACACAAAAACTAACTCATCCTCTCCAGCATTCCACATGTTGATGATGATTGAGCAGTGATAGTATAATTTCCCTTTGTTTTCACATAGCCTGCCTACACCAAAAAGACAGCCATCTTTTCTGTACCACTGCTGTCAGCCTGTGATAAAGGTGAATATAACCAGTCTCAACTTGTTAGCTCAGAAGGCAGTGGCAGGGTCAGAAAGATCCAAAATCAGGGACAGATTTTAGATAGTGCTCTTATATCCTTAGGGAGCTGCTGCCATAACAGGGCTTGTCTGAAACTCAAATATTTCTGATTATTTAGTGGCTATAATCCTCAACAGTTAGTCTAAAAAAACGAATACGAGTCAAAAAATTAGTAACTTTCTGTGATATCAAAGACAGTTGAGAAATATGAAACACTGATTAATGTATTCCAAGTTTATTTTCATGATCATATAGATTTCCTCCACCTACTGCAAGCCAAATCAAGACCTATTTCATTGTCCATTGTTTTTTACACTCAGATTACATCCCACTTCTCCATCACAGAATTAATTGCCACAGTACTCTATTCCGACTTGTTATTATAGGCTGTTATTCCTATCACCAGCCCCTAATCTATGTAACAAATTATTTAAACATGAAAAATCAATTCTCCACAAAGCTCTCAGTCTTCAGGCTTGACAATGAGGGACAATACCTTTCACAGCAGGAACAAATAGAAAAAATGTAGAACATTTCCAGTAACTTCAGCTAAAATGTTGTTTGCATATTCAAAATCCATACCTACTGCTTAAACAAAAAACATATGATCAGCCTGCATATCTCTTGAAAATCCATAAAAAAAAAAAAAAACAGTTCAGTACAACACCCTCTTCAAAACTTCGGCCCATTGTTAGTGTCTTCTGTCACAGAATGGCCCAATAGAAAACTCTCACAGCTGGCAGGTCTGGTTTCAAAACATGGCAGCAGGAAAAAAAAAAGAAACAGGCGTGAGCTTGGCTCATTCCTAGCTTTTACCTTGACAGACAATGAGCCAAAGCCAAGTTTACTCTCAAGCTCAAACCTGGATCACTCTGGCTTGTCCATCTGTATATCCTTCTGCCGACACACTCTAGCTAGGCTTATAAATGCGCTCGGGCAGATAGTCTAGTACCTACCTATGAACCTATTCTGTAATCAAACATGATTATTTAAATTAATCTCTATCCCATGAACTAAAATGTTACATTTTATTTCATAATGGTGGCAGCTGTTTCAAGGTTGCTCTTTGCTTTTTTCCATGAGTCTTACAGCAATTTAATTACCTGTCTCCATTTCATTTTTTCCCTCCTCTTGCTTACTTTGTTCTTGTTTGAAAGACTTACACACTATGAAGATGCTATCCTGCATGAAGTGTTTATGATTTTTCCTTATGACGCACTATATCCCAAATGCTATGAGGACTTTATCCTGCTTGGAGTGTTGGGGAGTATGCCTACTGCCATAAAGACATTCAGCAGGATACCAATGGTGGTAAAAGCAAAAAGAGGCTGTTTCCATAATGAGAAAAATTATGTTTCAAGCACATTAGCCACATTGAGGAAAGACCTCATCATT